>NC_053024.1:482854106-483154106 GCF_003073215.2 Triticum urartu
TTCTCCGTGGGGTTGTGGAGTTCTTTTTGTGAAGAAGAAGGATGGAACAAACCGACTTTGTGTTGACTACCGTCCATTGAACAAGAAGACTATAAAGAACAAGTACCCACTTCCCAACATCAACGAGCTGTTTGAACAACTCAAAGGTGATCAAGTATTCTCCAAGCTTGATCTCCGTATGGGCTATCACCAGATTCGCATTCGTGAGCAAGATATCCCTAAGACAGCATTGAGAACAAGCTATGGTTCATATGAATACACTGTCATGTCTTTTGGCCTCGTCAATGCTCCTCTGACTTTCTCTCGCATGATGAACTTCATCTTCAACCCTTACACTAATGACTTCGTCTTGGTCCACCTCGATGACATTTTGGTCTTTTCCAAGAACAAGGAAGATCATGCCAAGCACTTGCGTTTGGTGCTGGATAAGCTCAGAGAACATCAGTTCTATGCCAAGTTTTCAAAGTGCGAGTTTTGGCTCGATGAGGTTCTCTACCTTGGGCATATCATTTTTGCCAAAGGCATAGCGGTTAATCCTGAGAAGGTGTCTGCAATTGTGAATTGGGAACCACCTCAGAACGTGAAGCAACTCCGCAGCTTCCTTGGGCTCGCAAGCTATTGTCGAAGGTTCGTTGAGAACTTTTCAAAGATTGCGAAGCCTCTTTCCAACCTTCTCCAGAAGCACATGAAGTACGTTTGGTCTCCTGAATGTGGCATAGCTTTCAACGCCCTGAAAGAGAAATTAGTCATTGCTCCAGTTCTGACTCCTCCTGATGAATCCAAACCGTTCGAGGTCTTCTGTGATGCCTCTCTTCAAGGTCTTGGTGCAGTGTTGATGCAAGAGAAGAAAGTTGTGGCTTATACCTCTCTCTAGTTGAAGCCCAACGAGAAGAACTACCCCACTCACGACCTCGAGTTGGCGGCAGTTGTCCATGCTCTTTTGACTTGGAGACATCTCTTATTGGGAAGAAAAGTGGACAGCTTCACTGACCACAAGAGTCTCAAGTACATCTTCACTCAGCCTAATCTCAACCTCAGGCAGACTCGTTGGGTCAAAATGATTCAAGAGTATAATCCGAGTATCGAATATACTCCAGGCAAGGCCATTGTAATTGCTGACGCTTTGAGCAGGAAGGCTTACTGCAATAGTCTGATTCTCAAGTCTTACCAACCCGAGCTTTGTGAAGCTTTCCGCAAACTCAATCTGCAAGTTGTTCCTCAAGGTTTCCTCGCCAACTTTCAAGTCTCTCCTACTTTGGAAGATCAGATTCACGAGGCTCAACTTCTTGATGCTATGGTGAAGAAGGTGAAGATTGGGATTGCCAAGAGTCAACCTAAGTACAAGTGCTATCGCCTTGATGACAAGGATACTCTATTCTTTGAGGATCGCATTGTTGTGCCTAAAGGTGACCTTCGTAAAGTCATTATGAATGAGGCTCACAATTCACTCCTCTCTATCCACCCTGGAAGTACAAAGATGTACCATGACCTCAAGCAGTCGTATTGGTGGACTCGAATGAAGCGCGAGATTGCTCAGTTCGTGAATGAATGTGATGTTTGCAGAAGAGTGAAGGCAGAACACCAACGACCAGCTGGTCTCCTCCAACCTCTTGCCCTTCCAGAATGGAAGTTTGACCACATTGAGATGGACTTCGTGACTGGATTTCCAAAGTCCAAGCGTGGCAATGATGCTATATTCGTTGTCATCGACAAACTTACTAAAGGGGCTCATTTCCTGCCTATCAAAGAGTCTATCACAGCAGCTCAATTGGTAGAGCTATATACCTCTCGGATTGTCTCTCTGCACGGCATTCCGCAATTGATTTCTTCAGATCGTGGCAGAATCTTCACCTCGGAGTTTTGGGATTCTTTTCAGAAGGCCATGGGCACCAACATCTGTTTCAGCACAGCTTTTCATCCTCAAACTAGTGGCCAAGTCGAGCGTGTCAATCAGATTCTTGAAGATATGCTCGGGGCTTGCGTTATCTCTTTCGGTATGAAGTGGGAAGATTGTCTTCCATATGCCGAGTTCTCCTACAACAACAGCTTTCAAGCGAGTTCGGGCAAGGCCCCATTTGAAATTCTCTATGGCAGGAAGTGTCGTACTCCTCTTAACTGGTCAGAAATTGGTGAACGTCAACTTCTTGGCAATGACTTGATCACAGAGGCAGAAGATATGTGCAAAGTCATTCGTGATAATCTCAAAGTAGCGCAAACGCACCAGAAGAGCTACTATGATAGAAAGCATCGTGATTTGGCTTTCGAGATCGGAGACCATGTTTACCTCCGTGTCTCTCCAATGAAAGGTACTCGTCGCTTCGGTATCAAAGGGAAGCTTGCCCCTAGATACGTGGGTCCTTTCAAGATCATCAGCAAGAGAGGTGATCTCACCTATCAACTCGAGCTTCCCTCCAACTTTGCAAACATGCACGACGTGTTTCACGTTTCCCAGCTCCGCAAGTGCTTCAATACCCCTGACCGCACTGTCAACTTCGAAGACATTGATCTCCAAGAAGACCTCTCTCATCATGAGCACCCAGTTGCTATTCTTGAAGAAACTGAGCGCAAGACTCGCAACAAGTCAATCAAATTCCTCAAAGTCAAGTGGTCACACCATTCCGACTGTGAAGCCACCTGGGAACGCGAGGACCACCTCCGTTCTGAGTACCCGGAGTTTTTCTAGTCCTAGATCTCGGGACGAGATCCTTTCGTAGTGGTGGAGTGTTGTAACACCCCGGATGTAACTTACCGTATATGTATCCCAACTCTTGTCGTTTCCGGCCTAAGTTATTTTATTTCATCGTTGTCGGGTTTTTGTCTCCGTGTGTTGTTGTCTTTGTCATGCATCTCATATCATGTCATCATATGCATTGCATTTGCATACGTGTTCGTCTCATGCATCCGAGCATTTTCCCCGTTGTCCGTTTTGCATTCCGGCGCTCCTATGTCCTCCGGTGGTCCTTTCTACCTCTTTTCGTGTGTCGGCGCTAAAAATTTCCGGATTGGACCGAGACTTTTCATGCGGCCTTGGTTTACTACCGGTAGACCGCCTGTCAAGTTTCGTGTCATTTGGACTTCGTTTGATACTCCAACGGTTAACCGAGGGACCGATAAGACCTCATGTGTGTTGCAGCCCAACACCCTTCCATTTTGGCCCAAAACCCACCAAAACCCCTCCATCGTCTAGAGCATTCGATCACGATCGCGTGGCCGCAAACCGCACCCCATTTGGAGCTTCCTAGCCCCCTCTACCTCTATAAATAGATCCCCTCCAAAAAATCCCGGATCCCCTCGTCTCAAACCCTAAAATTCCTCTCCGCGCGGCCGGACACGTCTGCCCGCGCCGGACAAGACCGCCGCCGCCAACCACGTCCCGCCACGTGGCGCGCCGCCACCTTCTCCGCAGCCGGCCCGGGGAGCCCAAATCGGGCCCCCGAGGCCCATCTGTCGCCCGCGCCGCCAGGGCGCCTCCCCGCCACCCTTCCTCGCCGCGCCTTGCCGCCGGCGACACTCCGCCACCCTTCCTCGCTGCGCCTTGCCGCCAGCGACGCTCCGCCGCCCTCCGCCGTACCTCGCCGGCCGCTGCAGCTCCACTATGCCGACGACCGACGTCGGCGGCCCGGCACGCCGCGCGCCGCCCCGCAGGCGTCACCGACGCCGTCTCCTTCCTCTTCAGCTCTGGCTGCACCCCGGCGAGCTCTCCTCAGCTCCGGCGTCATCCCCGTCTCCGGCGAACCTCCGGCGAGCACATCTGCTACAGTAACCGCCCGGATCTGGATCTAGATCTGAGACAAACCTCGGTTGACTTTTTCATCCCGTAACCCTAGATTTTTGCATAGTTTGACATGCCATAACTCTGCATCCATAGCTCCGATTCGTGCGTGTAGCATATCAAAATGTTCGTCTCGACGACTACATCATTTCATCTGACTGCATCATTTTCATTTGAGCTCATCTTGATGCCCGAAATGCTATTGGAAGAGGGATATGTGAGGAATTTGTCAGATCTGTTTCAGCAAGTGGCCTTTTGTCATTTTTGCCATGATTAATGTGTGCATGCTATGATCCTGAGCTCTACATGTGTTTTGTAGAATGCCATGCCATCTTTACAGGGGTGTATGTCATATATTTTTGTGATATTTGTGGTGAATAGCACAAGCTTGCAAAGTAGCGTAATCGTTGATGCTGATTTCAGGGACTTAGAATTTCTCCAAGTCCTTGTCATGTTTTTGTTTTTATGCCATATGTTCATGTTGTTTCCTAGTGATCCGTGCCTCTTTTGAGGATGATCAGTAAGGATGTTTTGTTAACATTTTGGTGCTCTATCCATCCATGTATTTGTTTGCATTTATGGAGCATCCTAGCTTGAGTCAACCGAGCTCTACTTTTGCTATATAATGATCCTGGCAGATTTTTGACAGGTTTAGCGATTTTGTCGAGGATGTTGCTATTGATCCGTGGATGCTATGTTGTTGTTCTTGCCAGGTCTAGCTCCTATGCCATGCCTTCTTGATGGGTGTATGCTTAGTTTGTCATGCCATGATTTGTAGTGAGTGCATCGAGCTCGTAAACGTGCCTACTCGTTAACTGTTTTGCATGCTCCAGTTTTTCACAAAGTCTGAATCTGTTTGTGTTTTTGCTATGTTCACATGCTTGCAATTGTATTTTATGATCCTTTTGGCTCAAGGTCACTAAGGGACTTTTGTTAAGTTCTTAGAGTAGCTTTATGCCATGCCTTGATTTTCCATCATATGTTCCTGTAACATGTAGTTTTCATGCTCTAAAGTTTGCTTCCTGCTGATAAATTACAGACTTGTGTTTATTTCACTAAGTCTGAGACCTGTTATCATTTGCACTTTTGCCATGCTTGTTTGAACCTGTTAATGAGTGATTTAGCCATAGCTCAGTGTTCATCTTTTGTCAAGCATCATGATTGGATCCCTGCCATATATTTTTTTGTTATGTTTGAGTGTTGTAACATATTTAACTTGATGCATTTAGATGGCTACTTGCTGATTATCGCAGACTGGTTCCATATTTGTTTTGCTTGCCATTTCCAAACCGTGCATCCGATTCCGGTGATCTTTATATCGATTTCAACCGAAATCACCTCACCTTTCCAGTGGCACTCTTGGATTTCCAATTTGAGGCCAGGTTCAATCATTCCTTTGCAAATCTTGCATATGCATCACATACCGCATCCCGCATATCATACCATGTTTGCATCATGTTGCTTGAGCATTGCACGTGGTTGATTGTGCTCCTTTTGCTTGTTGTTCTTGTTTGGGTAGAGCCGGGAGATGAGTTCTTGAATGAGGAGCCCGTTGAGTTCGCTTACGAGGATCAAGGCAACTCTGAAAACTTTGCAGGCAAGATGACCATACCCTCGAAATCACTTCTATCTTTGCTTGCTAGATGCTCGCTCTTTTGCTATGCCTATGCTACGATACCTAACACTTGCTTATCATGCCTCCCAAATTTCCATGTAAAACCTCTAACCCACCATGTCCTAGCAAACCATTGTTTGGCTATGTTACCGCTTTGCTCAGCCCCTCTTATAGCGTTGCTAGTTGCTGGTGAAGTTTGGAGATCGTTCCTTGTTGGAACATGTTTATTGTTGGGATATCACTATATTATCTTGTTTATCTTAATGCACCTATATACTTGGTAAAGGGTGGAAGGCTCGGCCTTATGCCTGGTGTTTTGTTCCACTCTTGCCGCCCTAGTTTCCGTCATATCAGTGTTATGTTCCCGGATTTTGCGTTCCTTACACGGCTGGGTTATAATGGGAACCCCTTGACAGTTCGCCTTGAATAAAACTCCTCCAGCAATGCCCAACCTTGGTTTTACCATTTGCCACCTAGCCTCTTTTTCCCTTGGGTTTCCGGAGCCCAAGGGTCATCTTTATTTAAACCCCCCCCCCCGGGCCAGTGCTCCTCTAAGTGTTGGTCCAAACTAGAGCCCTGTGCAGCGCCCCCTCGGGGAAACTCGAGGTTTTGTTTTAGTTGTATGGAGCACTCATCTGAGTGTGCCCTGAGAATGAGATATGTGCAGCTCCTATCGGGATTTGTCGGCACATTCGGGCGGTGTTGCTGGACTTGTTTTACCATTGTCGAGGATGTCTTGTAAATGGGATGCCGAGTCTGATCGGATTGTCTTGGGAGAAGGAATATCCTTCATTGAACGTGAGAGCTTGTGATGGGCTAAGTTGGGACTCCCCTGCAGAGATTTGAACTTTCGAAAGCCGTGCCCGTGGTTATGGGCAGATGGGAATTTGTTAATGTCCGGTTGTAGATAACCTGAAACTTAACTTAATTAAATGCACCAACCGCGTGTGTAACCGTGATGGTCTCTTCTCGGCGGAGTCCGGGAAGTGAACACGGTGTTGGAGTAATGCTTGACGTAGGTTGTTCTAGGATCACTTCTTGATCATAGTTGTTCGACCGTGCTTTTGCCTTCTCTTCTCGCTCTCATTTGCGTATGTTAGCCACCATATATGCTAGTCGCTTGTTGCAGCTCCACCTCATACCTTTACCTTACCTATAAGCTTAAATAGTCTTGATCACGAGGGTGCGAGATTGCTGAGTCCCCGTGACTCACAGATTACTTCCAAACTAGATGCAGGGACCGATGATACCGTTCCAGATGATATGACCGAGCTCAAGTGGGAGTTCGATGAAGACTCTCCTCGTTACTATGTGTCTTTCCCAGATGATCAGTAGAGGTGCCCAGTTGGGGCGATCGGGGACTTTGTCGCATTTGGGGGTTGATCTTTATTTTGGTACCGTAGTCGGACCATGAGTGTATTGGATGAATTTAATGACTTACTTATGTATTTGTGTGATGTGGCGAGTGTAAGCCAACTATGTACCTTTCCCCTTTTACTTATTTACATGGGTTGTTGTGAAGATTACCTCACTTGCGACATTGCTTTCAATGCAGTTATGCCTCTAAGTCGTGCTTCGACACGTAGGAGATATAGCCGCATTGAGGGTGTTACACCTCATTACTGCATAGAAGAACTATGTCCTGGAAGCACCGCTAGGTGCAACACCCGCTGCAGGAGCAACTCCAGATGTTATGAACGTTTGGCAGAGCAAAGCTGATGACTACTTGATAGTTCAATGTGCCATGCTTTACGGCTTAGAATCCGGACTTCAAAGGCGTTTTGAACGTCATCGAGCATATGAGATGTTCCAAGAGTTGAAGTTAATATTTCAAGCAAATGACCGAGTTAACAGATATGAAGTCTCCAACAAGTTCTACAGCTGCAAAATGGAGGAGAATAGTTCTGTTAGTGAACACATACTCAGAATGTCTGGGTACCATAACCACTTGACTCAGCTGGGAGTTAATCTTCCTGATGATAGTGTCATTGATAGAGTTCTTCAATCACTGCCACCAAGCTATAAAGGCTTCGTGATGAACTATAATATCCAAGGGATGGAAAAGACAATTCCCGACCTCTTCATGATGCTAAAGGCTGCAGAGGTAGTTATCAAGAAGGAGCATCAAGTGTTGATGGTGAACAAGACCACTAGTTTCAAGAAAAAGGGCAAAGGGAAGAAGGGGAACTTCAAGAAGAACAACAAGCCAGTTGCTGCTCAAGGGAAGAATGCCAAGTCTGGACCTAAGCCTAAAACTGAGTGCTTCTACTGCAAAGGGACTAATCACTGGAAGCGGAACTTCCCCAAGTATTTGGCGGATAAGAAGGATGGCAAAGTGAAAGGTATATTTGATATACATGTTATTGATGTGTACTGTCGATGTCAAAACCGGTGGATCTCGGATAGGGGGTCCCGAACTGTGCGTCTAAGGCGGATGGTAACAGGAGGCAGGGAACACGATGTTAGGTTCAGGCCCTCTTGATGGAGGTAAAACCCTACGTCCGGCTTGATTTATTCTTGATAATATGAGTAGTACAAGAGTTGATCTACCATGAGATCAGAGAGGCTAAACCCTAGAAGCTAGCCTATGGTATGATTGTATGTTGTCCTACGGACTAAAACCCTCCGGTTTATATAGACACCAGAGGGGGCTAGGGTTACACAAGGTCGGCTACAAAGGAGGAGATATACATATCCGTATTGCCTAGCTTGCCTTCCATGCCAAGTAGAGTCCCATCCGGACACGGGACAAAGTCTTCAATCTCGTATCTTCATAGTCCAACAGTCCGGCCAAATGATATAGTCCGGCTGTCTAGAGACCCCCTAATCCAGGACTCCCTCAGTAGCCCCTGAACCAGGCTTCAATGACGATGAGTCCGGCGCGCAGTGTTGTCTTCGACATTGCAAGGCGGGTTCGTCCTCTGAATACACCATGGAAGAGTTTGAATACAAGGACAGTGTCCGACCCTGCAAAATAAGTTCCACATACCACCATAGAGAGAATAATATTTCCACAAATCTAATCTGCTGACATGTTTTGGCAGCATGACATCACACCACGGCCCGGTAATTATTTGAACCGTTTTTCTTTAACCAGACCCGCACATAAAGCGAGGCGGTTTCTTGACACATCTTGTCAAAGCAGAGATCGTGTTCCCCTTATCACGGGATTCTCATCAATACAAACGTGGGTAACCCAACCGTGCCTGTTGGCATGACTCCTAGATCTTAGGTAAGTCTAGAATGGCCACAAAGAGGATGCCTGATATTCACCCCCTTTATAAAGGGACAAGGATTTTTCTTTCTTCCCTCTCGTGCTCAATCGAATCCTTCCCCCGCCTCGACTTCTAACACCCGAAGCCCAGGTCAGGTACTTCGGACCTTTAATCATGTCCGGATCCAGCCTTCAAGGCCAGTGTATGCCTTCCTCCGTCACGGAGGAGGACATCAAGAAGTTGAGGGAGGCCAGATATCTGACCGTCGAAATTTCGCATCGGCTGCCTGCCCGAGGGCAGGTCGTCCCTACTCCCGAACCCAACGAGAGCGTCGTGTTCGTCCCCCACTTCCTCCGAGGACTAGGCCTTGCTCTGGATCCCTTTGTTAGGGGTCTTATGTTCTATTATGGGCTAGATTTTCACGATCTGGCCCCGGATTCCCTTCTTCACATCTCGACATTTATTGTCGTATGTGAGGCCTTCCTCCGCATTACCCCTCACTTCGGCCTGTGGCTCAAGACCTTTGATGTGAAGCCGAAGATGGTCGAGGGGCAGCACACAGCATGCGGGGGCGCATTAATAAGCAAGATCGCTGGCGCTCCATGGCCGAAGGGTTCCTTTCCAGAGGTGTCCGGATTATGGCAACGGGAGTGGTTTTACGTCACAGCTCCTAGAAGTGCCAAGTGGGTAGCTGCCCCACCTTTCGCTCGGGCCCTCCACCACAACTGATGTCATGGATCAGCAGGGGGCTGAGCTGGGGTCCAGCCAAGGACGTGCCAATACTGCAGAGCCGTATCCAAGATCTCTTCGAGGGAGATTTCAGTCTGGTTATGGTAATGCAAGTCATGCTGGTTCGTCGAGTCCAGCCTTGCAAACGCCGGCCCCTCCGCGTGTGGGAGTTCAACCCGGAAGGACCGCGCACTATTCAGAATTTCCTCGGCATGACGCAGGAGGAGATGTACAAATCGTTCTTCGGACCCCAAATAGAGTGTCCGGATACTACCGAAGACGTGGGCCTGAGCTGCAACCGCCCTGCTGCCCAAGTAAGTAATCCCATGGCCAAACATATTATCCTTTTATTTGTCATGACATCATTCTAAAGAATCGCTCTTTGACCAGGACTGGATAACAAAGGCGAAAATGATCCGGTGTTCGGCCCCCCTTCCTGAAGGCTTGGACAATCCGGTGCTGGAAAAGATGCTCGAGCCAGCACCTTGTCTAGTGCCCTCAAAGGAAGATGAAGGGGGAATAAAGAGGGTGGAAGCGGGCCTCCATCGCTACCTATTCCAATCGAGGGAATGAGCGCCTCCGCGAGGGAGGATAACCAAGGGGCAGAATCTGACATTCTCCCTCCCCGGGGAAGGAAGAGGACTACCTGTGAAGATCCGGAAACTAAGGTTTCCAAACGGGAGAAGAAATCTCCGCCAGAGGGTCCTGCCTCGGATGGTACTCTTGCCGCACAATGTTCGCGCGGGGATCATCCCTCTACCAAGATGTAAGTAATTAAAAAAGTACTTAATAGTGAAGATATCCTACCTTACTTCCGAAGACAATAACTGATGCTCGTAAATTGTAGTCCGGATCGCAGCCCTTCTCGACAGAGTTCATCTTCGGGGGATCTTCTTCCAGAGATGATGGAGAGCGAAATGCCTCCCCCGGACTCCCCAGCTCAAGAAGCAGGCGACCTTGAAGTGTCGTCGCGAAGGGTATCTCCAGATCCAATATCGCCAGAGGATAACCCTTTGGCTGCCCGGCATCCCCAGTATCCGGCTCCTGAGGAGGGCGACAGCAAGGGTCCGTATTGTATGCGGTCGGACGCGCTGAAGGATCTTCTGGGGAAGGTTGTCGTCTCGGAAGCGCATCGTACGCTAATGGGTACGGTAATTGAAAGGATTTCGTCCGCCGAAAGCGGTTTGCACGAAGCTTTTATGAGTCTGCTGAAAGGCTTCGAGGTACATAAAGTAATGTATGCCTTTAATAGTACCGCATACGCCCATGCAGATAGTAGCCCATGAGACTCTGGTTGTCATCGGGAACGGCGGCAAACAGAGGATCATAGTCCCAGGTAATAACCGGACCGCCTTTATGTGCAGGTGGTTGAAGCTCCGGTGGCTAGCCAGACTGAAGGGTTTGCCGAACTAAGACGGCAATTGGATGCGGCAGATGCCGACATCGTGCTAGTTAACAAGCGCCTTGACGAGGCATGGGGTAGGTGATTTTTCTGTTGAGTGTCACATAGTAAGAGCAGCACAATGCCAGTATCTTTAATATGTTGTGACTGCAGATGGAGCTGCCACCATGGAGACCCTTTGGGCGGAGCTTGCCCAAGCCAAGGAGCAAGCAAGGATTAGTGATGTGGCCGCTTTAACGGCGGCCGAAGATTTAAGAGCCGAAAAGGCCGCGCATAGCGGGAGCAAAGAAAAAATGGCCAAGATGACTGTAAAGTTAAATGTACTCCCGACCGTTGCTAGCTTCTTGAAGAAGAAAACTGGGCGAAGGAGACGGACCTAGAAAAGGCCACGATGGAGACCAAAGACACCCGCTCTGCGATGAGAGCGAAGAAGGAGGAGCTGCGTCAAGCCGGGGATATCACGGCTGGGAAGCCCTTTATGCTGCGGAGGAAGTTTGGAGATCCTCGGTATGCCCCTCTGGACCGGCTATGGAGTTCGGCGGACGCATATCTGGACTTGGCGGCGAGTGCTGTCAATGCGGCCGAATACTTCCGAGATCAAACAGATCGTGAAGTGGACAAGCTATTCTGGTCACAATTTAATGTTCCAGAGCATCCGCTTCCATTGACTGATCGGCTTGCCGAATGGGCCGAGCTGAATAGATTGTCCGACTCGCCATGAGGTCTATTGTGGATCATCTGTGGCCAGAAAGGCCAAAGCCGAACAGCTATTTTAGTTTGGTGCAGCAGTTCCTTGGTGCGGTGTCGCGCATTAATGCGATGAAGAGGTCGGCGTGCATAGAAGGCTTGCGGATGGCCCTTGCCCGTTTCAAAACATACTGGGTGGAGATGGATGCCACCACTGTTGCGGCACAGGGTTCGGCCATAGGCCGAGTGGCTGCCGAGCACTATTTGGAAGAAGTTCTTGAAGGCGCTCGTTCGATAGAGCCCCAGTTCTCGAAGAATATTATGTTTGAGTGACATGTGTTCCCATTGTAAAAACAATGTTTTATTAAGTTTATCAAGGTTGTATTTATACTTTTGCCCGAAAGTACTATGATGCCTCCTGTGCGGCCGTTTATGTATATATGTATATAACCTGAAAGATTGCAGTCGTCGGCTTCAGCCCCCATGCATATAATGCGGGGGTGTTCGCAGAAGACGCATGTTCACACTTGATCCAACGTCTTGGTCCATTAAGGAGGTGATAGCGCAGCGAACTAGGCAACCGGACTATAATGCTTTAACACTTTCACTTAGCCAGAGGAGTTTGACAGTGGGGCTACTATATAGCCCCTGGTGGCTCCGCACTCATCCGAATTTGGGGTGCATACATGCCTGGCCAGGAAACGGCCCTTCGTTAAGGCGAAGGAATCCCGAAGATTCTGATAGGTCATCGAGTGGTTGACCAGTCTCACGCTATATCATGACAGTCAGTTTTAGGCTTTCTCTACTGAGGTGCTCATCCGGATGAACCAGGGCACAATCGCAGTAGTTCTCCTGGTGCCGCCTTAGCTGATAGAGCGGAACGTAAGGCAGAAAAACACAGGAGCCGGGCAAACCCAACCTTTGACCAAAGACATGATTCGGAGCTGATGCATATAAGGCCAAACTCGCGACGCCGAACACTCCCTAAGGTATTCGGTCTTTATGGTGTAAAGTGGGCCTAAACAGTGCCCTTTGTAATAAGCCCCTGGTGTCCAGGTACGTGCATTATTCTGACGTGGCCACATGCCAAGACGTGAGCATCCTTCTCAATTGTACTGAGAATCCGAGGAATGTGTATCAACAAGAGACAGTAAAAAAGGTTTACGCAGGGTCTTAATCTAAAAAGAATCCTTGGAACGGGTCCCTGCTGCACGTCTGCGCCTGTGTCTCCGTTGTGCCATATCCTGGATGGGTGTAGCACGATGGTCATCTGTAAAAGAGAGGAACTTAGTTGAAAAGTTGTCGTGCAAAAAGGTAGGTTATACTAAAGAAACCATGTACAGTTCAAGATGAGTAAAGTTGAGCCTAATTGCCACTTGTTTGCACGTGTTGAGCCCCTTGTATTGTAATAGGGGTATAGCCATCAAACCTGTATCAATTACATATAGCTGCGCCGGACTCGTCTAACCGCGTCCGTGGTCTTAACGACTTGTCAAATACTTTAGTTGGTGAGGCCGTTTAGTGTGCGGCTGCCAAGGCAGCTGCACGGTCTTCCGCGCGCAAGGAACGCTCAATATTTCCATTTACTGTAATGATGCCACGTGGACCGGGCATCTTAAGCATGAGAGAAGCGTAATGCGGTATTGCGTTAAAGCGAGCGAAAGCTTCGCGTCCGAGTAGTGCGTGATAGCCACTTTGGAATAGAGCGATGTGGAAGGTTAACTTCTCGCTGCGGAAGTTATCGGGAAAGCCGAATATAACCTCTAGTAGCAGGGAGCCCATGCAATGGGCTTCTGGGCCTAGCGTTACTCCTTTAAAGGTAGTATTGCTATGGCTAATTTTTGCCGGCTCTATCCCCATGTTGCGGACTGTGTCCTGATATATCAGGTTTAAACTACTGCCGCCATCCATCAGGACTCGTCTGAAGTGGTATCCGTCAATTATTGGGTCTAATACCAAGGCAGCCCATCCTGCACGCCGGATACTTGCCGAGTAATCCCGATGGTCAAAAGTGATCGGTTGGGACGACCAGTGGAAGAACTCCGCGGTGATAGGCCCTGGGACATGTGTCTCTAGGAGTGCCGCTTTGTTTCTCCCCTTTATCACGTGTAACACGTTGACTATTTTGACTTCTAGTGGGAATTTCTTCTGTTCCCCAGTGCTTTTCTTGTGAGGCTCGTCCTCGTCTTCGCTTGGTGTATCCTGCCCCTTATGTTCGGCGTTGAGCTTGCCGGACTGCTTGAAAACCCAACATTCTCTATGGGTATGATTTGCAGGCTTATCGGGGGTGCTGTGGATCTGACATATTTTATCCAGAATCTGGTTTAGGCTGGACAGTTCGTCTCTGTTGCCTTTGGAGGGCAGCTTCTGCTGACCTGGCCGAGAGCTTCTGAATCCGGCGTTTACCGCCGTGCTCTTTGGGTTGTCTTCTTTATTCCGACGCTTGTTTTTGCTGCGTCCTGATTTCCCGTTTTTGTCCCTGACTTCGGATGTACTTGGGTCGCTGGTGCTGCATCGGGCTAACCAACTGTCCTCACCCGCGCAAAAGCGGGTCATGAGGTTTGTTAAGGCTGCCATTGTTCTCAGCTTTTCTTGCCCGAGGTGTCTGGCGAGCCATTCGTCTCGAACGCTGTGCTTGAAAGCTGCTAAGGCTTCGGCATCTGGACAGTCGACTATTTGGTTCTTTTTAGTGAGGAACCTGTTCCAAAGCTTTCGGGCTGACTCTTTGGGCTATTGAGTTATATGACTTAATCGTCTGCATCCGGTGGTCGGACATAGGTCCCTTGAAAATTTGCCCGAAAGGCGTCTTCGAGCTCTTTCTAGCTTCCAATGGAGTTTTCGGGGAGGCTTTTAAGCCAGTGTCGAGCGGGCCCTTTGAGCTTGAGGGGTAAGTACTTGATGGCGTGGAGATCATCTCCTCGAGCCATATGGATATGGAGGATATAGTCCTCAATCCAGACCCCAGGGTTTGTCGTTCCGTCGTACGCCTCTATGTTTACGGGTTTGAATCCCTCCAGAAATTCTTGGTCCAGCACCTCATCGGTGAAACATAGGGGGTGTGCGGCACCCCTGTATTTGGGTGTACCGTGGTGTTGGGATGTTTGTGGTGTTGCATTGCATACTGGAGCGCGCTTGCGTGGTCCGTAGATGGATCTGGTTGCGCCGTCCTTTTGATGTGAGCCCTCACGCGGATCACGTACTGGCTTATGTGTGGTGTCATTTGCCGTTCTATGTTGGCCACGAGGTCGTCTATCTGACCGGATGGCCGTTTTGTTTTTTAATTGTGGGGGATCTAAGGCCTCCTCATCGAATTCAGGTAGCAACTTTCGCTTCGGGTAGCTCTTGGTGTGACGATTACCACCGTACTTTCCTGTAGTGTTGAGTACTTCGCTCCATCTGATTCTGAGAGTGTCTTGTGCAGCCATGAGCCTTTGCTTCTACTTTTTCAGACTCCTCGCAGTGGAGACAAGCCTTTTATGGGTATTCAGTTGCTCCAGGTTCCTGTCCAGTGTAATGTTATCCGGACTGTTATCTTCAACTGAGTTGGGTTGTTCGGTTTGATTCTCCGTGTTGCCATGGTCGGGCGATGGTTCACCCTGCTCTATCGTTGGGTCTATATGACCGCTGTTTCTACCGAGGCGGGATTTGGAGTGGCGTTTACGCCGCCGTCTTGACTGCTTCTCGAGGGAACAATCCTTCGCTGCGTCCTTCCGTTCTTCGATGTTGTTTTGTTTGGGTGTGTCCACCATGTATACATCATATGATGAAGTGGGCGTCCAGTGCCCTGTGGGCAGTGATTCCTGTTCGTCTCCTGTATCGTCGTCCATGCCGTCGATATCTTTGGAGTCGAAGTCGAGCATGTCGGTCAAATCGTCGACAGTGGCTACTAAGTGGGTGGTGGGTGGGCGGCGAATTTCTTCGTCATCCGCATCCCAATCCTGTCGGACATAGTTCGGCCAGGACTCTCCTGACAAGGAGAGAGACCTTAATGAGTTCAGTATGTCGCCGAAGGGCGAGTGCTGAAAGATATCCGCGGAGGTAAACTCCATGATCGGCGTCCAGCCGGATTCGATAGGCATGGGCGCAGGCGGTTCGGTGTCCATGGCCGGGGAAGGATCCGGCAGCTTGGCATCACGGCTCTCGTGAAGGGTAAGGTCGATACTCGGCTCGATCGCCGCTGAGGATATGGCCTCCGTGGCGGGGTCTATCCACCCGTCCATGGACGGCGCAACTGGCTCCGAAATGAGGGTCGGAGCGGTTGCCGGCGCGATCTCCTGAACACTGTCCGATGGCAGAGCTAAATCATGTTCATCGCGACCGTGTGGCGCACTAGTCAGGGGCTCGAATCCGTCGAAGATCAAGTCTCCGCGGATATCGGCCGTGTAGTTTAAGCTTCCAAACCTGACCTGGTGGCCAGGGGCGTAACTCTCGATCTGCTCCAGATGGCCAAGCGAGTTGGCCCGCAGTGCGAAGCCGCCGAATACAAAGATCTGTCCGGGGAGAAAAGTCTCACCCTGGACCGCATCGCTATCGATGATTGAAGGAGCCATCAAGCCTAATGATGATGACGCATAGCAACTCTCAATGAAAGCACCAATGTCGGTGTAAAAATCGGCGGATCTCGGGTAGGGGATCCCGAACTGTGCGTCTAAGGCGGATGGTAATAGGAGGCAGGGGACACGATGTTTTACATAGGTTCGGGCCCTCTTGATGGAGGTAAAACCCTACGTCCTGCTTGATTTATTCTTGATAATATGAGTAGTACAAGATTTGATCTACCACGAGATCAGAGAGGCTAAACCCTAGAAGCTAGCCTATGGTATGATTGTATGTTGTCCTATGGACTAAAACCCTCCGGTTTATATAGACACCGGAGGGGGCTAGGGTTACACAAGGTCGGTTACAAAGGAGGAGATATACATATCCGTATTGCCTAGCTTGCCTTCCACGCCAAGTAGAGTCCCATCCGGACACGGGACAAAGTCTTCAATCTCGTATCTTCATAGTCCAACAGTCCGGCCAAAGGATATAGTCCGGCTGTCCGGAGACCCCTAATCCAGGATTCCCTCATGTACCTTACTAATGCTCGTAGTAGCACCTGGGTATTTGATAATAGTTCTATTGCTCATATTTGCAACTTGAAATAGGGGCTACAGATTAAACGAAGATTGGCTAAGGACGAGGTGACGATGCGCGTGGGAAATGGTTCCAAAGTCGATGTGATCGCCGTCGGCACGCTACCTCTACATCTACCATCAGGATTTGTTTTAGACCTAAATAATTGTTATTTGGTGTCAGCGTTGAGCATGAACATTATATCTGGATCTTGTTTGATGCGAGACAGTTATTCATTTAAATCAGAGAATAATGGTTGTTCTATTTATATGAGTAATATCTTTTATGGTCATGCACCCTTGATGAGTGGTCTATTTTTGTTGAATTTTGATTGTGGTGATACACATATTCATAATATTGAAGCCAAAAGATGCAAAGTTAATAATGATAGTGCAACTTATTTGTGGGACTGCCATTTAGGTCATATTGGTGTAAAGCGCATGAAGAAACTCCATGCTGATGGGCTTTTGCAAGCTCTTGATTATGAATCACTTGGTACTTGCGAACCATGCCTCATGGGCAAGATGACTAAAACGTCGTTCTCCGGAACAATGGAGCGAGCAACAGATTTATTGGAAATCATACATACTGATGTATGTGGTCCAATGAATACTGAGGCTCACGGCGGGCATCGTTATTTTCTAACCTTCACAGATGATTTGAGCAGATATGGGTATATCTACTTAATGAAACATAAGTTTGAAACATTTGAAAAGTTCAAAGAATTTCAGAGTGAAGTGGAAAATCATCATAACAAGAAAATAAAGTTTCTACGATCTAATCGTGGAGGTGAATATTTGAGTTATGAGTTTGGTCTTCATTTGAAACAATGTGGAATAGTTTCACAACTCACGCCACCTGGAACACCACAGTGTAATGGTGTGTCCGAACGTCGTAACCATACTTTATTAGATATGGTGCGATCTATGATGTCTCTTACCGATTTACCGATATCATTTTGGGGTTATGCTTTAGAGATGGCTGCATTCATGTTAAATAGGGCACCATCTAAATTCGTTGAGATGACACCATATGAACTGTGGTTTGGCAAGAAACCTAAGCTATCATTTCTTAAAGTTTGGGGTTGCGATGCTTATGTGAAAAGGCTTCAACCTGATAAGCTCGAACCCAAATCGGAGAAATGTGTCTTCATAGGATACCCAAAGGAGACTGTTGGGTACACCTTCTATCACAGATCCGATGGCAAGAAATTCGTTGTTAAGAATGGATCCTTTCAAGAGAAGGAGTTTCTCTCGAAAGAAGTGAGTGGGAGGAAAGTACAACTTGATGAGGTAATTGTACCTTCTCGCGAATTGGAAAGTAGTTCACCACAGAAATCAATTCCAACGATTCCTACACCAATTAGTGAGGAAGCTAATGACGATCATGAAACTTCAAATCAAGTTACTACTGAACCTCGTAGGTCAACCAGAGTACGGTCCGCACCAGACTGGTACGGTAATCCTTGTAGCGACCAGACCTCAAACAGTCTGATCTCTATGCTCCGGTGTCATCCCTGGATCAGTAATGCTGACACCACACAGTACTCGGAGGATTTATAGCAGAGTAGCAATCACACACTTATTACATCGAGAGTCTCAATAGAGAACTTATTACAATAAATATGGCTTAAGGCCATCTAATAACGATAACAGCGAAGGCTTGGAAGATAAGTGAGTCCATCAACTCCAACGGCATCACTGAGTATAGAACCACGACCTAAAAACTCCTTAATCATCGTCTAAAAAGTCTGCAACATTAACGTTGCAGCCTGAAAACGGGTCAGCACATGGAATATGCTGGCAATGTAACACATAGAGAGTAATGGAATGAAGCAGCTATACTATATGCATATTTGGCTGGTGGAAAGCTCTATGGTTATAGTTTTGCGTAAAGCCAATTTTTCCCTACTACAAAGGAATAATTTTATTTAACTATCATGGTAGTTGTTAAACATTGAGAATGGTTGACAGCATTCTCAATCCCAATTAAGCATCATCATTAAACAAAACCCAACAAAATTAATTTAGAGTAACATGTTGAGATTCACATGATAATCCAGGTACTAGATACTCAAGATTGTCCATAACCGGGGACACGGCTAACCATGATTAGTTTATTACACTCTGTAGAGGTTTGCGCACTTCTCCCCACAATACTCGATCTCCTCCGTTTGGTTTCTCGCACTACATGGTGTTTGAGAAGACGGATGATCGAGACATAGTCTTTCAAAAGCACTAGCACCTTACGATCGGGTAGACCGTACCACCTACATCCCCTACATCTGCTAGTCTACCACTGTAAGAGTTCACATGACTTAGTCAACTATGCTAGAGCCCATAATAGCTTGTGGCTGCACACGGAAGTTTCTAGTATGAATAGTCTCATGATCCCTTTGAGCCTGGGTGGCGGTCCAAAAGAAAACAGGCAAGTCCTGGAATAACCAGGTGCCTCAATCCACCCAGATGTGTGTTTAAGTTGCCACCTTAGATAAACCATTAATTAACAAAACTCACATCTATCATGGATATCACTCACCCAATCCATGTCTACTAGCATAGCATGGCATAATAAGCAAACACAAAAGTAACTCCCAAAGGTTTGATAATAAACTGGTAATAGGTACTACCTTCATCTACTTCCCATCCCACAATTTAATTAGATCCTAACCATGCAATGTGTGAGGATTGATCTAATGCAATAAAACTGGGTAGTAGAAAAGGTATGATCAAAGTGTTACTTGCCTTGCTGATGATCCGCGAAACCTAGAGATTCGAAGTAACAGGCGGCGCACTCCGGGTATTCTATCGCAGACAAACAAACAAGCATACAATAAGTACTCATCTAATGCACGGGTAAAACTCAAATAAGAGATCTAACCAGAAGGTTCAACTTAAGAACTCCGGTTGGCAAAAGAATCAAATTGAACGAAGCAACGAAAGTCAAACGGTGAAACAAAACAACTTCGTTCTACTAATCTGGATCTAGGGCAAATTTTTACAGTAGCAAAAACTTGTTTAAGTCGATTAAACGGATAGAGGGTTTCGAGACGAAACTCTAGGCGCTTGAATCGCCTGATTCCGATAAACGAGCGAAAAGTTATACTAAAACGAAAATCGGATCAGGAATCGCGATCAGAAAAATCACGGATTTAATCCGAGAAAAAGAAAAACGATGAACGTTCGCTGGAACGAAGGAACGGACGAACGCTCGCTATTTAAATAAACCGGAAAAACCGATCTATTTAAAAAACTGAATCTAAAAAAACCGACGAAAAACCGACGGAAAACCGATCGGTTATCTAAAAAAACCGGGCACAGATTTCGAGGCGGCGGCGAACCTCGGCGAGCGTGCGGGCGGCGGCGGCGGGCGGCTGCGGCGCGGTGGCGGCGGCGGCGGGAGCGGGAGCGGGCTAGGGTTTCGGGGCTGGGGCGCTGGCTCGGCTGGGCCTCTCCCCCGACTTTTAAAGCCTGCCCGGGCCGGTGTCTAGGTCGGACACGGCCCGTAGGTCGGCGCGCGTTTTTTTAAATAATTACGCGCAGAAGAAAAATAAAAATAAATACTAAACGGACTCCAAAAATTCCGAAATAAATTTTCATGGGCTTCTAAAATCAAGCCGCACAAGGTGAACATTTATTTGGGGCCTAAATGCAATTTTGAAAAACGCACATTTTTCCTAAATTCAAATAAAATAACGAAAAACTCCGAAATAAAATCTTATTTGATTTTATTATTGAATCCTCAATATTTCATTATTTTGGGAAAGTCATTTTATTCCCTCTCTCATATTTTTGTAATAGAAATAACTGACGATAAAATAAATAAAATCAAATGATCCTATTCTCAAAATTTGAGAGAACTCAAATATGAAAATAACGAAATCCCCAACTCTCTCCGTGGGTCATTGAGTTGCGTAGAATCTCTAGGATCAACCAAAATGCAAAATAAAATATGGTATGCAATGATGATCTAATGTATAACATTCCAAATTGAAAATTTGGGATGTTACAAACCTACCCCCCTTAAGATGAATCTTGCCCTCGAGATTCGGGTTGGCTAGAAAATAGGTGAGGGTGGTCCTTGAGCAAATCTTCCTCTCGCTCATAGGTGGCTTCATCCTCTGTGTGGTGGCTCCACTGAACTTTGCAAAACTTGATAACCTTGCTGCGAGTAACTCGGCTGGCAAACTCGAGGATTTTAATTGGTTTCTCCTTGTACGTCAAATCGTTACCAACTGAATAGTTTCCAAAGGCACTGTGTCTCTCAAAGGTATGTCAGCCATCTCCGCATGACATTTCTTTAACTGAGAAACGTGGAACACATCATGAACTCCTGACAATCCTTTGGGCAATTTCAACTTGTAGGCCACTTCTTCCATACGCTCCAAAACTCGATATGGTCCTACAAATCGTGGTGCTAACTTCCCTTTAACTCCAAAATGCTTTGTTCCCCGAAGTGGAGATACTCGAAGATAAACTCTATCTCCGACTTCGTAAATTGTCTCCTTACGTTTTGAATCTGCATAACTTTTTTGTCTGGACTGGGCTACCTTGAGCCTATCGCGAATCAACTTCACCTTCTGTTCAGACTCTTTAATCAAGTCAGGTCCAAACAACTGGCGGTCTCCAACTTCATCCCATGACAACGGTGTCCTGCACCTCCTTCCGTACAAAGCTTCGAAAGGGGCCATCTTTAAACTGGTTTGGTAACTATTGTTGTAAGAGAACTCTGCATATGGCAAATAATCGTCCCAACTAGATCCATAATCTAGCGCACAAGCTCTCAGCATATCCTCCAAAATCTGATTTAGTCTCTCGGTCTGTCCATCTGTCTGTGGATGAAAAGTTGTACTGAACTCTAGCCTGGTACCCAAAGTTTCGTGCAACTGCTTCCAGAACTTTGAGGTAAAATGGGTTCCTCTATCTGATACGATACTCCTCGGAACTCCATGCAGACATACGATCCTGGTCATGTATATCTTTGCCAACTTAGCACTGGTGTAAGTGGTCTTTACTGGGATGAAATGAGCTACTTTCGTCAATCGATCGACTACAACCCAAATCGAGTCATAGCCTGAATGAGTCCTGGGTAATCCCGTGATAAAATCCATGCCTAGCTTATCCCACTTCCATTCGGGTATCGGCAATGGTTGTAACAATCCTGCTGGCTTCTGATGCTCTGCCTTTACTCTCTGACATACATCACAAACTGCTACATACTCCGCAATATCTTTCTTCATTCCGGTCCACCAGAAAATATCCTTTAGATCCAAATACATCTTGGCATTTCCTGGGTGAATTGAATATGGTGAATCGTGTGCCTCTTGCAATACCAACTTCCTGATCTCCGGGTCATCGGGCACGTAAACGCGGTCTTCAAACCATAGGGTATCGTGTTCATCCTCACGAAATCCTTTAGCTTTTCCTTTGCTCAGTTTCTCCTTAATAGCGGCAATTTCTTTATCAGTCTTCTGAGCTTCTCTGATTCTATCCATCAAAGTTGACTGAATCTCCAATGCTGCTACATAGCCTTTTGGAACTATTTCCAAACATAGTTCATGAAGATTTTCTGCTAACTCACTTGGTATTTCTCCCGTCATTAACGTATTGACATGGCTCTTACGGCTTAATGCGTTAGCTACTACATTAGCCTTCCCGGGATGATAATGCAATTTCATATCATAATCCTTGATGAGCTCCAACCATCTCCTTTGTCTGAGGTTTAACTCCTTCTGTGTGAAAATATACTTCAAACTCTTATGATCCGTATACACCTCACAATGGTTTCCAATGAGGAAATGCCTCCAGGTTTTCAAAGCATGCACTACGGCTGCTAACTCCAAATCATGCGTGGCATAATTCAACTCATGAGGCTTCAGTTGTCTTGAGGCATATGAAACAACCCCCCCCCTTCCTGCATAAGCACTGCTCCAAGTCCTCGACGTGAAGCGTCGCAATACACCTCATAATCCTTGGTATGGTCTGGCAAAATCAACACTGGTGAAGTAACCAAACGTTTCTTCAACTCCTGGAAACTAGCCTCACATTCCTCCGTCCATATGAACTTGGTATCTTTCTTTAGCAACTCGGTCATAGGCTTTGCAATCTTTGAGAAATTCTCAATAAATCTCCGGTAGTATCCTACGAGTCCAAGAAAACTCTAGATCTCTCCAACTGTTGTTGGGGCTTCCCACTTGGTCACGGTATCAACTTTAGTGGGATCAACTGCTATACCTTCTCCAGATATAACGTGTCCGAGGAATCCTACTTCCTTCAACCAAAACTCACATTTGCTGAACTTGGCATATAATTGATGTTCTCTGAGCTTTCCATGTACCAAACTCAAATGCTCCTTGTGTTCCTCTTCATTCTTCGAATAAACCAGGATATCATCAATGAACACTACGACGAACTTATCCAAAAATTCCATAAACACTTTGTTCATCATGTTCATAAAATAGGCAGGTGCGTTAGTTAGACCAAATGACATAACGGTACACTCGTACAGCCCATACCTAGTGGTAAAAGCTTACTTCGGAATATCCTATTCTTGAATCTTCAACTGGTGGTACCCTGATCACAGATCGATCTTGGAAAATACCTTAGCTCCTTGCAATCGATCAAACAGATCATTGATCATTGGTAGTGGGTACTTGTTCTTGATCGTTACTTCATTCAATCCTCGATAATCAACAACCATCCTTAACGATCCATCCTTCTTCTCCACTAGAAGTACTGGCGATCCCCAAGGTGAAGAACTTGGGTGAATATATCCCTTATCCAGTAACTCCTTAATCTGCTTCTTAATTTCCACCAAATCCTTTGCTGGCATCCTATATGGTCTCTTTGATATTGGCCCTATGCCTGGCAATAGCTCAATCAAAAACTCAATATCTCTATCCGGTGGCATGCCTGGCAACTCCTCTGGAAATACTTCAGGGAAATCCCTTACAATTGGTACTTCCTCCTGCACAACTCCTGTTAGGCAATTTACTTGAGTCCTCTTTGGCACATGCCGGGATACATACTTGATCCTTCTCCCTTCTAGGGTGGTAAGCAAAATTGACTTACTAGCACATCCAATATTCCCTTCATACTTTGATAACCAATCCATGCCTAATATCACATCCAATCCTTGGGATTCCAATACTATTAGGTCTGAGGGAAAAACATAGTTACCAATCCTTAATGGTAACCGATCACACAATAGGCTAGCCACATACTCTGCTCCAGGCGAGGTTACTAACATGGGTGACCTAAGGGCTTGGGTTGATAGGTTATAGTTATCCACAAATCCCCTTGAGATGTATGAATGCGATGCACCAGTATCAAAAAGAACGAGTGCAGTAAATGACTTAACCAAAAACTTACCTATTACTGCATCGGGCTAAGTTTCAACCTCATCCACGCTAACGTGGTTCACCTGTCCCCTGTTGAAAGGGTTCGGCTTCTTCCCAGAACTTCCATTGCCATTTTGGCCTTCAGGACATTCATTGGCATAATGTCCGGTCTTCTGACACTTAAAACAAGTGACTTGGCTCAGGTCCTTCTTGGTTGGGGTTGGTGGGTTGGTGCGATTCTGGCTGTTGCTTCCTCCATTGCCATTACCATTCTTGCTGCCATTGTGATTGTGCGAGCTACCTCCTCCATGGGTATGCTTAAAATGTCCTCCCGATCTAGGGGTAAAACGTGGCTTCTGCTGAGCTCAGTTGTACTTCCCTTGTCCATACTTCCTCTTGTGCTTCTCAATTTGCTGCTACTTCCCTTCAATCATAAGAGCATGATCTACCAACTCCTGGTAGTTGTTGAAGGTGGCTACCATAAACGGCATGCTCAACTCATCATTCAGTCCTTCCAGAGACTTCTCCTGCTTAGCTGCATCCGTAGCGACGTCATCTGGGGCATAACGTGCTAACTTACTAAAGTCCTCCACATACTGGCCAACTGTCCGTCCTCCTTGGCGCAAGTTGCGAAACTCATCTTCATGGCCATAGCTCCTGCTGAAACATGTGCAGTACGAAAAGCCTGCTGAAAATGGTCCCATGTGACAGTGTCGACTGGGAAAGTGGCGGTGAAATTCTCCCACCATGATGCTGCGGGTCCTTCAAGCTGATGTGCGCCAAACTTCACCTTCTCCGCATCTGTGCATCCTGCTGTGGTCAACTCTCTAGCTGTCTTGCGGAGCCAATCATCTTCTACTATCGGCTCGGTGCTACTGGAAAACACCGGCGGATTCAGCCTAAGAAAACAGGCTAAGTGGTCAACAGGTGGTGGTGGTGGTGGTGGGTTGTTGTTGTTGTTCCCTTGATTCTGATTCTGGACTAGCAACTGCATCAATGTGTTCTGCTGCTGGATCAACTGGGTGAGCTCCGGTGGAAAGGCAAATCCAGGGTCACGTCTCGGAGGCATCTGAGGGTTTAGAGAAGATGAGATGTAAGAATAGAGGGGGTCTAAAGAGAAAACACTACCCATATGCACATGAGGCAAAAGCAAACAATTCACTTCATTCAATCAAACAAGGGCATACAATCGATCTAACCATCGCAAAAGTGCTCGGACTACTATATTTACATGGTGGACTACTACTACTGATGAGGTGGTCTACTAGAAATATTCTTCGGTTGCAGACTCCATGATATCTGCTCCAGCTTCATCAACATAGTCATCATCGCTACTATCTGGATCCGAGTCGGTGTCGTCGATGATGATGTAGTCTTCCGGGCTAACCTCCTTGGGTTCTTCGTCTTCATCTACTGGTGTAGGGCCTCCCATAAATATTCCAATCTTCTTGATCAGGTCGTCATTCTTCTCCACCAATACTTTAATTTCCTCTTCATAATCTTCACGTGTAGCCTTGAGTTCTTCCTCCAGTTCCTTGATTCTAGTCTTAGCCTTCTTCAGATCTATCATGTCGGCGCACATCTGGTTCTCCTGTCGTCGAATGTGCTGGTTTAGCTCCTGGATAAAAGCTGCGATTGATCTATCCTTCCTGGTGCTGATCATCTCCCAGTGCTCATCTCGGCACCCACAAATCTGGTAGATAGTATCCTTGAGATCATTGCGGTAGACTTCTCCAATGCGTCCCATGGCGATATGAGCTGCCATGCTCTTTCCTAGACTCCAAGTTGGTGCATCAAAAGAAAACTCTATGGGCTCAGTGACTGGCATGAACGTCCTTCCTGGAACTTGAACTTGAATCATCCAGCGCTCTTCTTCTGGTAAAGTGGCGTTGTAGGTTCCGGTGAAGCTTGGTACCCCTATGTTCAGGTATCTAGTGACTTCCTTCAAGTGACGTCCAAAGGGTGTATCTTCATCCGGTTGCGTGAACTTGTTCCTTGCATCTGCCATCCTAAAGAGTAGAAAAAATGAGAAGTCAAAAGAGAAGAGAGACAATAGTGATCTAGGTCTTTTAGCTTAGTGGTCGTGTCCTACAGTCAGCGTGTGCCCTGATACCATCTTTGTAGTGACCAGACCTCAAACAGTCTGATCTCTGTGCTCCGGTGTCATCCCTGGATCAGTAATGCTGACACCACACAGTAATCGGAGGATTTATAGCAGAGTAGCAATCACACACTTATTACATCGAGTGTCTCAATAGAGAAATTATTACAATAAATATGGCTTAAGGCCATCTAATAATGATAATAGCGGAAGGCTTGGAAGATAAGTGAGTCCATCAACTCCAACGGCATCACTGAGTATAGAACCACGACCTAAAAACTCCTTAATCATCGTCTAAAAAGTCTGCAACATTAACGTTGCAGCCTGAAAACGGGTCAGCACATGGAATATGCTGGCAATGTAACACATAGAGAGTAATGGAATGAAGCAGCTATACTATATGCATATTTGGCTGGTGGAAAGCTCTATGGTTATAGTTTTGCGTAAAGCCAATTTTTCCCTACTACAAAGGAATAATTTTATTTAACTATCATGGTAGTTGTTAAACATTGAGAATGGTTGACAGCATTCTCAATCCCAATTAAGCATCATCATTAAACAAAACCCAACAAAATTAATTTAGAGTAACATGTTGAGATTCACATGATAATCCAGGTACTAGATACTCAAGATTGTCCATAACCGGGGACACGGCTAACCATGATTAGTTTATTACACTCTGTAGAGGTTTGCGCACTTCTCCCCACAATACTCGATCTCCTCCGTTTGGTTTCTCGCACTACATGGTGTTTGAGAAGACGGATGATCGAGACATAGTCTTTCAAAAGCACTAGCACCTTACGATCGGGTAGACCGTACCACCTACATCCCCTACATCTGCTAGTCTACCACTGTAAGAGTTCACATGACTTAGTCAACTATGCTAGAGCCCATAATAGCTTGTGGCTGCACACGGAAGTTTCTAGTATGAATAGTCTCATGATCCCTTTGAGCCTGGGTGGCGGTCCAAAAGAAAACAGGCAAGTCCTGGAATAACCAGGTGCCTCAATCCACCCAGATGTGTGTTTAAGTTGCCACCTTAGATAAACCATTAATTAACAAAACTCACATCTATCATGGATATCACTCACCCAATCCATGTCTACTAGCATAGCATGGCATAATAAGCAAACACAAAAGTAACTCCCAAAGGTTTGATAATAAACTGGTAATAGGTACTACCTCATCTACTTCCCATCCCACAATTTAATTAGATCCTAACCATGCAATGTGTGAGGATTGATCTAATGCAATAAAACTGGGTAGTAGAAAAGGTATGATCAAAGTGTTACTTGCCTTGCTGATGATCCACGAAACCTAGAGATTCGAAGTAACAGGCGGCGCACTCCGGGTATTCTATCGCAGACAAACAAACAAGCATACAATAAGTACTCATCTAATGCACGGGTAAAACTCAAATAAGAGATCTAACCAGAAGGTTCAACTTAAGAACTCCGGTTGGCAAAAGAATCAAATCGAACGAAGCAACGAAAGTCAAACGGCGAAAGAAAACAACTTCGTTCTACTAATCTGGATCTAGAGCAAATTTTATAGTAGCAAAAACTTGTTTAAGTCGATTAAACGGATAGAGGGTTTCAAGACGAAACTCTAGGCGCTTGAATCGCCTGATTCCGATAAACGAGTGAAAAGTTATACTAAAACGAAAATCGGATCAGAAATCGCGATCAGAAAAATCGCGGATTTAATCCGAGAAAAAGAAAAACGATGAACGTTCGCTGGAACGAACGAACGGACGAACGCTCGCTATTTAAATAAACCGGAAAAACCGATCTATTTAAAAAAACCAATCTAAAAAAACCGATGAAAAACCGACAGAAAACCAATCGGTTTTCTAAAAAACCGGGCACGCATTTCGAGGCAGCGGCGAACCTCGGCGAGCGTGCGGGCGGCGGCAGCAGGCGCGGCGGGCGGCAGCGGCGGCGGCGGGAGCGGGAGCGGGCTAGGGTTTCGGGGCTGGGGCGCTGGCTCGGCTGGGCCTCTCCCCCGGCTTTTAAAGCCTGCCCGGGCCGGTGTCCAGGTCGGACACGGCCCGTAGGCCGGCGTGCGTTTTTTTAATAATAATAATTACACGCAGAAGAAAAATAAAAAGAAATACTAAACGGACTCCAAAAATTCCGAAATAAATTTTCACGGGCTTCTAAAATCAAGCCGCATAAGGTGAACATTTATTTGAGGCCTAAATGCAACTTTGAAAAACACACATTTTTCCTAAATTCAAATAAAATAACGAAAAACTCCGAAATAAAATCTTATTTGATTTTATTATTGAATCTTCAATATTTCTTTATTTTGGGAAAGTCATTTTATTCCCTCTCTCATATTTTTGTAATAGAAATAATCGACAATAAAATAAATAAAATCAAATGATCCTATTCTTAAAATTTGAGAGAACTCAAATATGAAAATGACGAAATCTCCAACTCTCTCTGTGGGTCATTGAGTTGCGTAGAATTTCTAGGATCAGCCAAAATGCAAAATAAAATATGGTATGCAATGATGATCTAATGTATAACATTCCAAATTGAAAATTTGCGATGTTACAATCCTGTTCTGGAGGTCATGTTACTTGACCATGACAAACCTAGGAACTATGATGAAACGATGATGAGCCCAAATTCTGCAAAATGGCTTGAGTTCATGAAATCTGAGATGGGATCCATGTATGGGAACAAAGTGTGGACTTTGGTTGACTTGCCCGATGATCGGCAAGCCATAGAAAATAAATGGATCTTCAAGAAGAAGACTGACGCTGACGGTAATGTTATTGTATACAAAGCTCGACTTGTTGCGAAAGGTTTTCGACAAGTTCATGGAGTTGATACGACGAGACCTTCTAACCCGTAGCGATGCTTAAATCTTTCCGAATCATGTTAGCAATTGCTGCATTTTATGATTATGAAATTTGGCAAATGGATGTCAAAATTGCATTCCTTCATGGATATCTTAAAGAAGAGTTGTATATGATACAACAAGAAGTTTTTGTCGATCCTAAAGGTGCTAACAAAGTGTGCAAGATCCAGCGATCCATTTATGGACTGGTGCAAGCCTCTCAGAGTTGAAATATGCGCTTTGATAGTGTGATCAAAGAATATGGTTTTATACAGACTTTTGGAGAAGTATGTATTTACAAGAAAGTGAGTGGGAGCTCTGTAGTGTTTCTAATATTATATGTGGATGACATATTGTTGATTGGAAATAATATAGAGTTTCTGGATAGCATAAAAGGATACCTGAATAAGAATTTTTCAGTAAAAGACCTCGGTGAAGCTGCTTACATATTGGTCATCAAGATCTATAGAGATAGATCAAGACCCTTAATTGTACTTTCACAAAGCATATACCTTGATAAAGTTTTGAAGAAGTTCAAAACGGATCAGTAAAAGAAAGGGTTCTTGCCTGTGTTACAAGGTGTGAAGTTGAGTCCGACTCAATGCCCGACCACTGTAGAAGATAGAGAGAAAATGAAAGTCATTCCCTATGCCTTAGCCATAGGTTCTATCATGTATGAAATGCTGTGTACCAGACCTGATGTGTGCCTTGCTATAAGTTTAGCAGGGAGGTACCAAAGTAATCCAGGAGAGGATCACTAGACAGCGGTCAAAAACATCCTGAAATACCTGAAAAGGACTAAGGATATGTTTCTCATTTATGGAGGTGACAAAGATCTTGTCGTAAATGGTTACGTTAATGCAAGTTTTGACACTGATCCGGATGACTCTAAGTCACAAACTGTACAGGTATTTATATCAAATGGTGGAGCTGTTAGTTGGTGCAGTTCCAATCAGAGCATCATGGCGGGATCTACGTGTGAAGCGGAGTACATAGCAACTTCGGAAGCAGCAAATGAAGGAGTTCATATCCGATCTAGGTGTAATACCTAGTGCATCGGGTCCAAGGAAAAATCTTTTGTGACAATACTGGAGCAATTGCCTTGGTGAAGGAATCCATATTTTACAAGAGAACCAAACACATCAAGCGACGCTTCAATTCCATCCGCGATCAAGTCAAGGAGGGAGACATAGAGATTTGCAAGATACATACAGATCTGAATGTTGCAGACCCATTGACTAAGCCTCTCTCACGAGCAAAACATGATCAACACCAAGACTCCATGTGTGTTAGAATCATTACTATGTAATATAGATTATTCACTCTAGTGCAAGTGGGAGACTAAAGGAAATATGCCCTAGAGGCAATAATAAAGTTGTTATTTATATTTCCTTATATCATGATAAATGTTTATTATTCATGCTAGAATTGTATTAACCAGAAACTTAGTACATGTGTGAATACATAGACAAACAGAGTGTCCCTAGTATGCCTCTACTTGACTAGCTCATTAATCAAAGATGGTTAAGTTTCCTGACCATAGGGAGAGTGGACCTCTGTAGATAGAGGGGGGAAGGTGATGGAGATGTTGGTGAAGATGGCGGAGGTGTTGGTGTAGATCGCGGTGATGATGATGGCCCCCGGTGGCACTCCGGCGCCACCGAAAGCGAGGGGGGGAGAGCCCCCCTCCTTCTTCTTCTTCCTTGACCTCCTCCCTAGATGGGAGAAGGGTTTCCCCTCTGGTCCATGGCCTCCATGGCACGGGTGGGGCGAGAGCCCCTCCGAGATTGGACCTGTCTCTCTGTCTCTCTCTATTTCTGCGTTCCCAGATTCTTCCCTTTCACCGTTTCTTATATTCTCAGAGATCCGTATCTCCGATTGTGCAGAAATTTTGACACGATCTCTATCCGGATATTAGCTTTCTTGCGGCGAAAGAAGGGCATCAACCGCCTTACGGGTGGCCCATGAGGGTCCGGGCGCGCCCCCCTGCCTCGTGGCCACCTCGGGCACCGTCTCGCGTGGATTTTTCTTCCCAAAAATCATATATATTCCAAAAAAATCTCCGTCAATTTTTATCCCGTTTGGACTCCATTTGATATGGATATTCTGCGAAACAAAAAACATGCAACAAATAGGAACTGGCACTGGGCACTAGATCAATATGTTAGTCCCAAAAATAGTATAAAAAGTTGCCAAAAGTATATGAAAGTTGTAGAATATTGTCATGGAACAATCAAATATTATAGATACGACGGAGACGTATCAGCTAGCGAGGGCACTGTCGGTGTCAAAATCGGCGGATCTTGGGTAGGGGGTCCCGAACTGTGCGTCTATGATCGATGGTAACAGGAGACAGGGGACACGATGTTTACCCAGGTTCGGGCCCTCTGTATGGAGGTAATACCCTACTTCCTGCTTGATTGATCTTGATAAATATGAGTATTACAAGAGTTGATCTACCACGAGATCGTATGGCTAAACCCTAGAAGTCTAGCCTATGTGGGTATGGTAATGAGTATATGTGTTGTCCTTTCTGGACTATCCCCTTCATTTATGTAGACGCTGAGGGGATCTAGGGTTTACATGGAGTCGGTTACATAAGAAGGAATCTTCGGTCGCCAAGCTTTCCTTCCACGCCAAGTAGAGTCCAATTCGGACCCGGTGCAGTCTTCAGTCTTCATGTCTTCACAGCCCATCAGTCCGGCCCATAGATAACAGGCCGGACGTCCGAGGACCCCTTAGTCCAGGACTTCCTTAGTAGCCCCTGAACCTGGCTTCAATGACGAGGAGTCCGGCGCGTAGATTTGTTTTCGGCATTGCAAGGCGGGTTCCCTCCTTCTGAACTCCAGAATAGTCTTCGGACGAAATAAGTGCATCTGGACCTGTTACGCACACCATACACAACCACGGAAAGAATATAATATTTGCACGAATCCAATCTGTTGACAGCTTATCTCCAACACGGCATCGTGTCTGTCCGGTTATAATTTCGAACCGTTTTTCTTCTGCCATCCCACGTTTCGAGACGCGGTTGCTATTGGCACGTCTTGTCGAAACAGAGATCGTGTCCCCTTATCGCGGGATTCTCATCAATGCGGGCATGGGTAACTCAACTGTGCCGTTCATACAGCCCTAGGGAACAGGCGAATCCTAAGGCGAGTGAGGAGGCGTTTAATATCTGCTGCCTTTATAAGGGGATAAGGATTCCCCCTTCCTCTCCTCACGCCTTCTCTCTATCTTCGCCCTTCCGATCTCAAGCTCCAGCGCCCAAGTTCCCATCCCTTTTCCACTCAAGCAACCATGTCCGAATCTGGTGGTCAGGGCAAGTGGATGGTCTCCTCTGTCAAGGAGGAGGACATTACTAAGCTCCGGGCGGCCGAATATTTGGCAAAGGAGATCGCCCATCGACTGCCAGCCGAGGGACAAGTCGTCCCCACGTCGGAGCCCACAGAGAGAGTAGTCTTCACCCCCCCCCCATTTCCTCCGCGGGCTAGGGTTTCCACTCCACCCTTTCGTCCGCGGGCTGATGTACTATTACGGGATAGATTTCCAAGATCTGTCCCCGAATTCCTTCCTCAACATCTCGGCGTTTATTGTCGTGTGCGAGGCCTTCCTCTGCATCCATCCCCACTTCGGGTTGTGGCTCAAAGTCTTCAACGTGAAGCCGAAGGTGGTGGATGGTCAGCACGCGGAGTGTGGAGGGGCCATGGTGAGCAAGCTATCCAACGTCTCCTGGCCCAAAGGCACCTTTATAGAGACAGTAAAGGAATGGCAAAAGCAGTGGTTCTACATCATAGAACCTCGTGGCACCACCTGGGCCGCAGCTGCCGAATTCCGCTCTAGTGCTCCCACGCGGCTGACCTCTTGGGTCGAGAAGAGTCCGAACTGGTGTTCACCTGACGAGCTGATAGCGCTGCAGACGCGTGTTCAAAGCATGGTGACCAAGGACGTCAAGCTCGTTGACGTTATCCAGGTGATGCTGGTCCGCCGGATTCTTCGGTGCCAGCGCCGAAGCCGCCCTTTATGGGAGTTCAATTCGAAGAAGAACCAGCCCCTGAGAAGGCTCTTCGACACCTCTCATGAAGGGGCCTAGAAGTTGCTCTTTAAGGGCAACAAGAAGCCACCGGCCACGGACTCAGACCATGGTCACAATTGGAAACGCCCCACCAACAAGGTATGTTTATTTTGACGTATTCCCAACTTGAATGTTTCGAGGATGATGTCTGAGATTGGGTATTGCTCCTTCAGGACTGGGTGGAGAAGGCGCAGTGGATCCAGTGTCCGGCGCCGCTGCCCGAGGAACCGATCATCCCGCGCCTGGCGAGGATTCTGGTGTCGGCGCCATATACGGTGCCGGAGAAGAAGGCCAAGAAGAAGGCCAAGGGGGCCAAGAGTGGCCCCCGTCGCAAGGGCGCTTCGGACACGACGTCCGAAGACCACGAGGCCCATTCCTCCATCCCCGAGGACAATGACAAGGAAGAGGAGGAGGAGCAAATCAACCCTCCTCCCGAGGAGAATAAGAAGAGGGTGGCCCCAGAACATCCGGAGGCGAAAGCGCCCAAAAAGGGGAAGGGCGCCCCAGCGGTCAACACCGCGTGGGACGTTGACAGTAGTCCGGAACGACGCCCCCGCACTAGGCCTCAGCCCGCACCGTAAGCGACATGGCTCATTTACGCGCACATCCAGCCCTTTCTTTTTATTATGCTAACATGGTTAATCCACACTTTTGTAGTCCGGCCCGTGACCTTATCCAGCGGTCCTCATCTGGAGGTTCGCTGGCTCCGTCGGAGATGGCGAGCATGTCTCCACCGCCTGCTTGCTCCCCCGGGGCCAGGGACGACACCAAAGTGTTATCTCGGAGGGCCGCTCCGAAGGGAGGAGATCAGGAAATTGTCCGGGGGGCGCCACAAGGCGGGACCTCCGCTGCCAGACAGATGGGGGAGCAGATCCCCAAGGAGATAGGCGAAGAGGGGCGTATTCAGTTCGGCCCTCAACCGGATACGATTCCGGAGGTTCATATGGCTCTGGAATCAGGCGAGAACCCTCCTTCGAAGGAGAGGGGTTTGCCAATTCCACTGGTGGCCCCTGTCCACCCAGGGGCGCCGGATGACCTGATGGAGGCACTACGAGGGGCCTTCATTGTGGACGAGCACCGTGTCCTTATGGGTGCGGTGATCAAGAAGATTCAGTCCACCAAGAGTGGACTAGATGAAGCCTGCAGCAATCTGTTGACGGGTTTCGAGGTAAGTGATACGTCTCCAACGTATCTATAATTTTTGATTGCTCCATGCTATATTATCTACTGTTTTGGACATTATTGGGCTTTATTTTCCACTTTTATATTATTTTGGGACTAACCTATTAACCGGAGGCCCAGCCCAGAATTGCTATTTTTTTGCCTATTTTAGGGTTTCTAAGAAAAGGAATATCAAACGGAGTCCAAACGGAATGAAACCTTCAGGAACGTGATTTTCTCACCGAACATGATCCAGGTTGGACCCTACGTCAAGAAACAAGGGAGGAGGCCACGAGGTAGGGGGCGTGCCTACCCCCCCCCCCCGGGGCGCGCCCTCCGCCCTCATGGGCCCCCTGTTGCTCCATGCTACGTCTTGAGCTTGCGTTGGTTTTCCCCGAAGAGGAAGGGATTATGCAGCAGAGTAGTGTAAGTATTTCCCTCAGTTTTTGAGAACCAAGGTATCAATCCAGTAGGAGGCCATGCTCAAGTCCCTCGTACCTGCACAAAACGATAGCTACTCGCAACCAACGTGATTAGGGGTTGTCAAGCCCTTCACGGTCACTTACGAGAGTGAGATCTGATAGATAGAATATTTTTGGTATAAAGATGCAAAGTAAAAAAATAAAGGCAAAGTAAATAGCAAAACGATATAAAAGTGATGGAGATTGATATGATGAGAATAGACCCGGGGGCCATAGGTTTCACTAGTGGCTTCTCTCAAGAGCATAAGTATTCTATGGTGGGTGAACAAATTACTGTTGAGCAATTGATAGAATTAAGCATAATTATGAGAATATCTAGGCATGATCATGTATATAGGCATCACGTCTGTGACAAGTAGACCGAAATGATTTTGCATCTACTACTATTACTCCACTCATCGACCGCTATCCAGCATGCATCTAGAGTATTAAGTTAAAAACAGAGTAACGCCTTAAGCAAGATGGCATGATGTAGAGAGATAAATTCATGCAATATGAAATAAACCCCATCTTGTTATCCTCGATGGCAACGATGCAATACGTGCCTTGCTGCCCCTTCTGTCACTGGGAAAGGACACCGCAAGATCGAACGCAAAGCTAAGCACTTCTCCCATGGCAAGAACTACCAATCTAGTTGGCCAAACCAAACGGATAATTCGAAGAGACTTGCAAAGATAACCAATCATGCATAAAAGAATTCAGAGAAGATTCAAATATTATTCATAGATAGACTTGATCATAAACCCACAATTCATCGGTCTCAACAAACACACCGCAAAAAGAAGATTACCTCGAATAGATCTCCACAAGAGAGGGGGAGAACTTTGTATTGAGATTCAAAGAGAGAGAAGAAGCCATCTAGCTACTAACTATGGACCCGAAGGTCTGAGGTAAACTACTCACACTTCATCGGAGGGGCTATGGTGCTGTAGAAGCCCTCCGTGATGACGGCCCTCTTCCGGCGGAGCTCCGGAACAGGCCCCAAGATGGTATCTCGTAGATACAGAAAGTTGCAGCGGTGGAATTAGATTTTTGGCTCATGTTCTGATCGTTTGGGGGTACGTGTGTATATATAGGAGGAAGAAGTACGCCGGAGGAGCAACGAGGGGCCCACGAGGCAGGGGGCGCCCTAGGGGGGGGGCGCCCCCCACCCTCGTGACCGCCTCTTTTGTCCCTTGGAGCAGGGTCCAAGTCTCCTGGATCACGTTCGGTGAGAAAATCACGTTCCCGAAGATTTTATTCCATTTGGACTCCGTTTGATATTCCGTTTCTTCGAAACACTGAAATAGGAAAAAAAAACAGCAATTCTGGGCTGGGCCTCCGGTTAATAGGTTAGTCCCAAAAATAATATAAAAGTGGAAAATAAAGCCGAATATAGTCCAAAACAGTAGATAATATAGCATGGAGCAATCAAAAATTATAGATACGTTGGAGACGTATCATGCATCCCCAAGCTTAATTCCTGCTCGTCCTCGAGTAGGTAAATGATAAAAAGAGAATTTTTGATGCGGAGTGCTACTTGGCATAATTTCAATGCAAATCTTCTTAATTGTGGTATGAATATTCAGATTAGAAAGATTCAAGACAAAGGTTTATATTGACATAAGAAATAATAATACTTCAAGCATAATAACAAAGCAATTATGTCTTCTCAAAATAACATGGCCAAAGAAAGTTATCCCTACAAAATCATATAGTCTGGCTATGTTCCATCTTCCCCACACAAAGTATTTAAATGATGCACAACCCCGATGACAAGCCAAGCAATTGTTTCATACTCTAACTTTTTCAAAACTTTTTCAATGTTCACGCAATACATGAGTGTGAGCCATGGATATAGCACTATGGGTGGAATAGAATGCTGGTTGTGGAGAAGACAAAAATGAGAAGATAGTCTCACATCAACTAGGCATATCAACGGGCTATGGAGATGCCCATCAATAGATATCAATGTGTGTGAGTAGGGATTGCCATGCAACGGATGCACTAGAGCTATAAGTATATGAAAGCTCAAAAATAAACTAAGTGGGTGTGCATCCAACTTGCTTGCTCATGAAGACCTAGGGCAATTTGAGGAAACCCATCATTGGAATATGCAAGCCAAGTTCTATAATGAAAGATTCCCACTAGTATATGAAAGTGATAACATGAGAGACTCTCTACTATGAAGATCATGGTGCTACTTTGAAGCACAAGTGTGGTAAAAGGATAGTAACATTGTCCCTTCTCTCTTTTTCTCTAATTTTTTTATTTTTTATTTGGGCCTTTTCTCTCTTTTTTATGGCCTTTCTCTTTTTTTATTTGGGCTTCTTTGGCCTCTATTATTATTATTCTTATTTTTCGTCCGGAGTCTCATCCTGACTTGTGGGGGAATCATCATCTCCATCATTCTTTCCTCACTGGGACAATGCTCTAATAATGATGATCATCACACTTTTATTTTTCTTACAACTCAACAATTACAACTCGATACTTAGAACAAAATATGACTCTATATGAATGCCTCCGGCGGTGTACCGGGATATGCAATATGACAATGATGGAGTGTGTCATAATAAACGGAACGGTGGAAAGTTGCATGGCAATATATCTCGAAATGGCTATGGAAATGCCATAATAGGTAGGTATGGTGGCTGTTTTGAGGAAGGTATATGGTAGGTGTATGATACCGGCGAAAGGTGCGCGGTATTAGAGAGGCTAGCAAAGGTGGAAGGGTGAGAGTGCGTATGATCCATGGACTCAACATTAGTCATAAAGAACTCATATACTTACTGCAAAAATCTAGAAGTTATCAAAGAAAAGTACTACGCGCATGCTCCTAGGGGGATAGATTGGTAGGAAAAGACCATCGCTCGTCCCCGACCGCCACTCATAAGGAAGACAATCAATAAATAAATCATGCTCCGACTTCATCACATAACGGTTCACCATACATGCATGCTAAGGGAATCACAAACTTCAACACAAGTATTCTTTAAATTCACAACTACTCAACTAGCATGACTTTAATATTATCACCTCCATATCTCAAAACAATTATCATGCTTGAATCTTTTCTTAGTATTCAACACACTCAAAAGAAAGTTTCACAAATCTTGAATACCAAGCATATTATTATTAAGAAAATTACAATGCTATTAAGAGACTCTCAAAATAATTTAAGTGAAGCATGAGAGATCAATAGTTTCTTTAAAACAAATCCACCACCATGCTCTAAAAGATCTAAGTGAAGCACATAGAGCAAAATTATAACGCTCAAAAGATATAAGTCAAGCACATAGAGCAAAACTATTTAGCTCAAAAGATATAAGTGAAGCACATAGAGTATTCTATCAAATTTTAATTCATGTATGGCTCTCTCAAAAGGTGTGTACAGAAAGGATGATTGTGTTATACTAGCAAACAAAGACACAAATAATACAAGACGCTCCAAGCAAAACACATATCATGTTGGTGAATAAAAATATAGCTCCAAGTAAAGTTACCGATGGAAGTGGACGAAAAGAGGGGATGCCTTCCGGGGCATCCCCGAGTTTTGACTTTTTGGTGTCCTTGGATTATCTTGGGGGTGCCATGGGCATCCCCAAGCTTAGGCTCTTTCCACTCCTTGTTCCATAATCCATCAAATTCTTACCCAAAACTTGAAAACTTCACAACACAAAACTCAAAATAGAAAACTCGTGAGCTCCGTTAGCGAAAGAAAACAAAAGACCACTTCAAGGTACTGTAATGAACTCATTCTTTATTTATATTGGTGTTAAACCTACTGTATTCCAACTTCTCTATGGGTTATAAACTATTTTACTAGCCATGGATTCATCAAAATAAGCAAACAACACACGAAAACAGAATCTGTCAAAAACAGAACAGTCTGTAGTAATCTGTAGCTAGCGCAAAATCTGGAACCCCAAAAATTCTAAAATAAATTTCTGGACGTGAGGAATTTATCTATTAATCATCTTCAAAAAGAATTAACTAAATATCACTCTCCAAATAAAAATGGCAGCAGTTCTCGTGAGCACTAAAGTTTCTGTTTTTTACAGCAAGTTCAACAAGACTTTCCCCAAGTCTTCCCAACGGTTATACTTGGCACAAACACTAATTAAACACAAAAAAACACAAAAAAAACAGAGGCTAGATAATTTATTTATTACTAAACAGGAGCAAAAAGCAAGGAATAAAAATAAAATTGGGTTGCCTCCCAACAAGCGTTATCGTTTAACGCCCCTAGCAAGGCATAACGAGCAAGAATAGATCTAGGTATTGCCATCTTTGGTAGGTAATTCTTCAATTAGGCATCTACCATCTTTAGTAATTTCTTTCTTTTTATTAATTATCAAACTTTTATGCACAAGATCGAAAAATTCATTTGCAATAAATGGTTCCTTAATGATAGCAAAAAGATTGGGATGAATACTTATAGATTTAAGATCCGCAGTTTCTCTACTAGATGATTCACCCTTATTTTTAGGGACATACATAAGCTTGGCAATTTTAGTAGGAGGACTAGGAGTATTCTTTACGGAAGAAAAAGCGGTTCCCAAATTTGTAATGATACCCTCAAGTTTATCAATTCTAATAGAATCTAAGTTCATCTTCTCATTAACTATGGGTTCCTTTTCCTTAATATTTTTCAAAGTCATTCCTACCTTAGATCCATATTGAGTAATTTGATTGTGGATCTTTTTATCTAGATTTTCAATTGATTCAATAGTGGCAACTTTATTTTCAATAATTTCAAGTCTTTGCATAACATGCTCCAAAGTTAACATGGTTCCATTAACCAAAAGAGGTGGTGAGCCAAATAAATCAAACATAGAATTATAAGAATCAAAAGTATGGATACCCAAGAAGTTCCCTCCGGTAATGATATCGAGGATATATCTATTCCAAGGATTAATACCTACATAAAAATTGCGGAGAATAACTAAGGTAGATTGCTTCCTGGTAGATCTATTTTGAGCATTGCAAATCCTATACCAAGCATCTTTTAGATTTTCTCCCTCCCTTTGTTTAAAATTAAAACTTCACTCTCGGGAGACAACGGAGAAGATATGAGACTAGCCATGACGACAAGCAAACAAACTAGCACACGAACAAACAAAGAGGTAAACAGAGAGGGAGGATAGAGAGAGAGAGAGGGCGAATAAAACGGCAAGGGTGAAATGGGGGGAGAGGAAAACGAGAGGCAAATGGCAAATAATGTAATGCGAGAGATAAGGATTGTGATGGGTACTTGGTATGTTGACTTTTGCGTAGACTCCCCGGCAACGGCGCCAGAAATCCTTCTTGCTACGTCTTGAGCTTGCGTTGGTTTTCCCCGAAGAGCAAGGGATGATGCAGTAGAGTAGCGTAAGTATTTCCCTCAGTTTTTGAGAACCAAGGTATCAATCCAGTAGGAAGCCATGCTCAAGTCCCTCGTACCTGCACAAAACGATAGCTACTCGCAACCAACGCGATTAGGGGTTGTCAAGCCCTTCACGGTCACTTACGAGAGTGAGATCTGATAGATAGAATATTTTTGGTATTTTTGATATAAAGATGCAAAGTAAAAAGTAAAGGCAAAGTAAATAGCAAAACAATATAAAAGTGATGGAGATTGATATGATGAGAATAGACCCGGGGGCCATAGGTTTCACTAGTGGCTTCTCTCAAGAGCATAAGTATTCTACGGTGGGTGAACAAATTACTATTGAGCAATTGATAGAATTGAGCATAATTATGAGAATATCTAGGCATGATCATGTATATAGGCATCACGTCCGTGACAAGTAGACTGAAACGATTCTGCATCTATTACTATTACTCCACTCATCGACCGCTATCCAGCATGCATCTAGAGTATTAAGTTAAAAACAGAGTAACGCCTTAAGCAAGATGACATGATGTAGAGAGATAAATTCATGCAATATGAAATAAACCCCATCTTGTTATCCTCGATGGCAATGATGCAATACGTGCCTTGCTGCCCCTTCTGTCACTGGGAAAGGACACCGCAAAATCGAACCCAAAGCTAAGCACTTCTCCCATGGCAAGAACTACCAATCTAGTTGGCCAAACCAAACGGATAATTCGAAGAGACTTGCAAAGATAACCAATCATGCATAAAAGAATTTAGAGAAGATTCAAATATTATTCATAGATAGACTTGATCATAAACCCACAATTCATCGGTCTCAACAAACACACCGCAAAAAGAAGATTACATCGAATAGATCTCCACGAGAGAGGGGGAGAACTTTGTATTAAGATTCAAAGAGAGAGAAGAAGCCATCTAGCTACTAACTATGGTCCCGCAGGTCTGAGGTAAACTACTCACACTTCATTGGAGGGGCTATGGTGATGTAGAAGCCCTCCGTGATGACGGCCCTCTTCCGGCGGAGCTCTGGAACAGGCCCCAAGATGAGATCTCGTGGATACAGAAAGTTGCGGCGGTGGAATTAGGTTTTTGGCTCCTGTTCTGATCGTTTGGGGGTACGTGTGTATATATAGGAGGAAGAAGTGCGCCGGAGGAGCAACGAGGGGCCCACGAGGCAGGGGGCGCCCCCCCCCCCCTCGTGATCGCCTCTTTTGTTCCTTGGAGTAGGGTCCAAGTCTCCTGGATCACGTTCGGTGAGAAAATCACGTTCCCGAAGATTTTATTCCGTTTGGACTCTATTTGATATTTCGTTTCTTTGAAACACTGAAATAGGCAAAAAACAGCAATTCTGGGCTGGGCCTCTGGTTAATAGGTTAGTCCCAAAAATAATATGAAAGTAGAAAATAAAGCCTAATATAGTCCAAAACAGTAGATAATATAGCATGGAGAAATCAAAAATTATAGATACGTTGGAGACGTATCACTCCACCGACGTACTCCTTCCTCTTATATATACCTACGTACCCCCAAACGATCAGATACAGAGCCAAAACCCTAATTCCACCGCCGTAACTTTCCATATCCACGAGATCCCAACTTGGGGCCTGTTCCGGAGCTCCGCCGGAGGGGGCATCGATCACGGAGGGCTTCTACATCAACACCATAGCCTCTCCGATGAAGTGTGAGTAGTTTACCTCAGACCGTCGGGTCCATAGTTATTAGCTAGATGGCTTCTTCTCTCTTTTTGGATCTCAATACAATGTTCTCCCCCTCTCTTGTGGAGAACTATTCGATGTAATCTTCTTTTTGCGATGTGTTTGTTGAGACCGATGAATTGTGGATTTATGATCAATTCTATCTATGAACAATATTTGAATCTTCTATGAATTCTTTTATGTATGATTGGTTATCTTTGCAAGTCTCTTCGAATTATCAGTTTGGTTTGGCCTACTAGATCGATCTTTCTTGCAATGGGAGAAGTGCTTAGCTTTGGGTTCAATCTTGCGGTGTCCTTTCCCAGTCACAGTAGGGGCAGCAAGGCACGTATTGTATTGTTGCCATCGAGGATACCAAGATGGGGTTTTTTATCATATTGCATGAATTTATCCCTCTACATCATCTCATCTTGCTTAAGGCGTTACTCTGTTTTCATTAACTTAATACTCTAGATGAATGCTGGATAGCGGTCGATGAGTGGAGTAATAGTAGTAGATGTAGGCAGGAGTCGGTCTACTTGTCTCAGACGTGATGCCTATATACATGATCATACCTAGATATTCTCATAATTATGCTCAATTTTGTCAATTGCTCAAAAGTTATTCGTTCACCCACCATAGAATACTTATTCTCTCGAGAGAAGCCACTAGTGAAACCTATGGCCCCCGAGTATATCTTCATCATATTAATCTTCCAATACTTAGTTATTTCCTTTATTACTTTGCTTTTATTTTACTTTGCATCTTTATCATAAAAATACCAAAAAATTATCTTATCATATCTATCAGATCTCACTCTCGTAAGTGACCATGAAGGGATTGACAATCCCTTATCGCGTTGGTTGCGAGGAGTTATTTGCTTTGTGCAGGTACTAGGGGACGCGCGCGCAACCTCCTACTGGATTGATACCTTGGTTTTCCAAAACTGAGGGAAATACTTACGCTACTTTGGTGCATCATCCCTTCCTCTTCGGGGAAATCCAACGCAGTGCTCAAGAGGTAGCAAGAAGGATTTCTGGCGCCGTTGCCGGGGAGGTTCGTGCAAGTCAAGATTTGACTTCCAACAACGAGCCACTTCTGGCGTCTATGCAAAAGTCAACATACCAAGTACCCATCACAATCCTTATCTCCCGCATTACATTATTTGCCATTTGCCTCTCGTTTTCCTCTCCCCCACTTCACCCTTGCCGTTTTATTCGCCCTCTCTCTCTATCCTCCCTCTCTTTCTCTATTTGCCTTTTTCCGGTTGCTTTTTGTTTGCTTGTGTGTTGGATTGCTTGCTTGTCACGATGGCTCAAGATAACACTAAATTGTGTGACTTTACCAATACCAACAACAATGATTTTATTAGCACTCCGATTGCTCCTCTTACCGATGCTGAATCTTGTGAAATTAATGTCGCTTTGCTGAATCTTGTTATGAAAGATCCGTTCTCCGGCCTTCCTAGTGAAGATGCCGCTACCCTCTAAATAGCTTCGTTGATTTGTGTGATATGCAAAAGAAGAAATATGTGGATAATGATATTGTTAAATTGAAGCTATTTCCTTTTTCGCTTAGAGATCGTGCTAAAGGTTGGTTTTCTTCTTTGCCTAAAAATAGTATTGATTCTTGGAACAAGTGCAAAGATGCTTTTATCTCTAAGTATTTTCCTCCCGCTAAGATCATCTCCCTTAGAAACGATATTATGAATTTTAAGCAACTTGATCATGAACATGTTGCACAAGCTTGGGAGAGGATGAAATTAATGATACGTAATTGCCCTACACGTGGTTTGAATTTGTGGATGATTATACAAAAAATTTATACCGGATTGAATTTTGCTTCCAGAAATATTTTACATTCGGCCGCGGGAGGCACTTTTATGGAAATCACTTTAGGAGAAGCTACTAAACTCCTAGATAATATTATGGTTAATTATTCTCAATGGCATACTGAAAGATCTACTAATAAAAAGGTGCATGCGATAGAAGAAATTAATGTTTTGAGTGGAAAGATGGATGAACTTATGAAATTATTCGCTAGTAAGAGTGTTTCTTCTGATCCTAATGATATGCCCTTGTCTACTTTGTTTGAGAATAATAATGAATCTATGGATGTGAATTTTGTTGGTAGGAATAATTTTGGTAACAACGCGTATAGAGGAAATTTTAATCCTAGGCCTAATCCTAGTAATCCCTCTAATGATTATGGTAATTCCTACAACAATTCTTATGGAAATTATATAAGATGCCCTCTGTTTTTGAATCTAATATTAAAGAATTTATTACTTCGCAAAAGAATTTCAATGCTTTGATTGAAGAAAAATTTCTTAAGATTGATGATTTGGCTAGGAACGTTGATAGAATTTCTCTTGATATTGATTCTTTGAAACTTAGATCTATTCCACCTAAGCATGATATCAATGAGTCTCTCAAAGCCATGAGAATTTCCATTGATGAGTGCAAAGAAGGAACCGCTAGGATGCGTGCTAAGAAAGGTGCCTTTATAAGAGCGTGTTCTTCCAGTTCCTATGAAAATAAAGATGAAGATCTAAAAGTTATTGATGGGTCCCCTATTAAATCTTTGTTTTGCAATATGAATCTTAATAATGATGGGACTGAATATGATCCACCTTTACCTAGAAGGCGTTCCAAAAATTCGGAGTCTTTAGATCTTGATGCTAAAATTGATGAAAGTGGGATTGAAGAAATTAAAACCCTAGATGTTGCTAAACCCACTATTTTGGATTTCAAGGAGTTTAATTATGAAAATTGCTCTTTGATTGATTGTATTTCCTTATTGCAATCCGTGCTAAATTCTCCTCATGCTTATAGTCAAAATAAAGTGTTTACTAAACATATCGTTGATGCCTTGATGCAATCTTATGAAGAAAAACTTGAATTGGAAGTGTCTATCCATGGAAAACTTTATGATGAGTGGGAACCAACTATTAAAATTAATATTAAAGATCACGAGTTCTATGCTTTATGTGATTTGGGTGCTAGTGTTTCCACGATTCCAAAGACTTTGTGTGATTTGTTAGGTTTCTGTGATTTTGATGATTGCTCTCTAAACTTGCACCTTGCGGATTCCACTATTAAGAAACCTATGGGAAGAATTAATGATGTTCTTATTGTTGCAAATAGGAATTATGTGCCCATAGATTTTATCATTCTTGACATAGATTGCAATCCTTCATGTCCTATTATTCTTGGTAGACCTTTCCTTAGAACGATTGGTGCAATTATTGATATGAAGGAAGGAAATATTAGATTCCAATTTCCATTAAGGAAAGGCATGGAACACTTTCCTAGAAAGAAAATTAAATTACCTTATGAATCTATTATGAGAGCCACTTATGGATTGCCTACCAAAGATGGCAATACCTAGATCTATCCTTGCTTTTTATGCCTAGCTAGGGGCGTTAAATGATAGCGCTTGTTGGGAGGCAGCCCAATTTTATTATTATTCCTTGCTTTTTGCTCCTGTTTAGTAATAAACTAGCAAAAGAGCCCATGTGTTGCAATGGGAGAGAAAACATAACACACGCTCTTGACTCAACAACCATCACTCAAGACCACAATAGGTCCATCTTCTTTACTTTTGCGAGGCATCATATTTGTGTTGCCGCTTATCCTCCTTCTCACCCTCGCCGGCGATGGCCTTGATGCTCACACAAAACAACAAAAAACATCTATTGAATATGGTTAATCCTAAGACGTCTCTCCCCCCCCTCTCTCTCTCTCTCTCTCTCGCTTTCTCTCATTCTCGCGATAAGAAATCTATTGTTTTCCCCTGCGACGTTTTTCAGAGGTATGCATGTGTAGTTATCAATGCTTTCTTTTCCCTATATGATTATAGTGGGGTGTTTATTTCCAATCTGGATCACCGTTTGTATGAAAAAAATGGATCTTGCGCTATAAATTATAAGTTTGCTTCCATAACAATGTTTTAGAAATATTTAACAGGTAAAATTAACATCATATTTAGATTCCTAACATTTTTCTAATAAAATTTCATATATAATATGTTAAAATCAAAGTTACGGTTTAAAAGATATAGATAATTTAGAAAATCATTTGGTTTGACTCAAATATATTCCAAAATAATATTTAAAAATACTTAACAGGTAAAAATAATCTCATATTCATATTCTACATATTTTTCTAATCAAATTTCATATATAACATGTTCAAATCGGAGTTACGGTTTAAAAGATATGGATGATTTTAAAAAGCATTTGTTTGACTTAAATATGATCCGCGGATGAATTATCTAAAACATCAGGGTTTTTTTGACTTTTGTGTAAAATATGAGAATAACGATTCGTTTTAACTTAAAACAGGACTGCGGGTTGAATTCTCTAAAATAGAGGGACTTTTCTAAAAAAATGCCATGACAGACGAAAGAAACCCAATTTGCTTTATTATTAGGTAAAGATAATTTATCTAGCCTCTGTTTTGGTTGTGTTTTTTGTGTTTAATTAGTGTTTGTGCCAAGTAGAACCGTTGGGAAGACTTGGGGAAAGTCTTGATATCTTGCTGTAAAAGACAGAAACTTTAGCGCTCATGAGAACTGCTGCCATTTTATTTGGAAAGTTCTATTTATTTAATTATTTTTGCAGATGATTAATAGATAAATTCCTACCTTCCGGAAATTTATTTTAGAATTTTTGGGGTTCCAGATCTTGCACTAGCTACAGATTACTACAGATTGTTTTGTTTTTGACAGATTCTGTTTTTCGTGTGTTGTTTGCTTATTTTGATGAATCTATGGCTAGTAAAATAGTTTATAAACCATAGAGAAGTTGGAATATAGTAGGTTTAACACCAATATAAATAAATAATGTGTTCATTACAGTACCTTGAAGTGGTCTTTTGTTTTCTTTCGCTAACAGAGCTCACGAGATTTTCTACTTTAAGTTTTGTGTTGTGAAGTTTTCAAGTTTTGGGTAAAGATTTGATGGATTATGGAACAAGGGGTTGCAAGAGCCTAAGCTTGGGGACACCCATGGCACCCCCAATATAATCTAAGGACACCTAAAAGCCAAAGCTTGGGGATGCCCCAGAAGGCATCCCCTCTTTCGTCTACTTCTATCGATAACTTTACTTGAAGCTATATTTTTGTTCACCACATGATATGTGTTTTCCTTAGAGCGTCTTGTATTATTTGAGTCTTTATTTGTTAGTTTACCACAATCATCCTTGGTGTACACACACTTTTAGAGAGCCATAAATAAATTTGGAATTTGTTAGAATACTCTATGTGCTTCGCTTATATCTTTTGAGTTATATAGTTTTGCTCTAGTACTTCACTTATATCTTTTAGAACACGGTGGTGGATTTGTTTTATAGAAACTATTGATCTCTCATGCTTCACTTAGATTATTTTGAGAGTCTTAAATAGCATGGTAATTTTCTTAAATAATCATAATATGCTTGGTATTCAAGAATAATAAAACTTTCTTATGAGTGTGTTGAATACTATGAGAAGTTTGATGCTTGATAATTGTTTTGAGATATGAAGATGGTGATATTAAAGTTGTGCTAGTTGAGTATTTGTGAAATTGAGAAATACTTGTGTTAAAGTTTGTGATTCACGTAGCATGCACATATGGTGAACTATTATGTGATGAAGTCGGAGCATGATTTATTTATTGATTGTCTTCCTTATGAGTGGCAGTCGGGGACGAGCGATGATCTTTTCCTACCAATCTATCCCCCTAGGAGCATGCGCGTAATACTTTGCTTTGATAACTTGTAGATTTTTGCAATAGGTATATGATTTCTTTATGACTAATGTTGAGTCCATGGATTATACGCACTCTCACCCTTCCACCATTGCTAGCCTCTCTAATACCGCACACCTTTTGCCAGTATCATACACCCACCATATACCTTCCTCAAAACAGCCACCATACCTACCTATTATGGCATTTCCATAGCCATTCCGAGATATATTGCCATGCAACTTTTCATCGTTCCGTTTATTATGACACACTCCATAATTGTCATATTGCTTAGCATGATCATGTAGTTGACATCGTATTTGTGGCAAAACCACCATTCATAATTCTGTCATACATGTCACTCATGAGTCATTGCATATCCCAGTACACCGCCGGAGGCATTCATATAGAGTCATATTTTGTTCTAAGTATCGAGTTGTAATTGTTGAGTTCTAAGAAAATAGAAGTGTGATGATCATCATTATTAGAGCATTATCCCAGTGAGGAAAGGATGATGGAGACTATGATTCCCCCACAAGTCGGGATGAGACTCCGGACGAAAAAAAAAAAAAGGAAGAAAAGAGGCCATAAAAAAGAAAGAAGAAAAAAGGCCCAAATAAAAAAATGAGAGAAAAAGAGAGAAGGGACAATGCTACTATCCTTTTACCACACTTGTGCTTCAAAGTAGCACCATGATATTCATAGTAGAGAGTCTCTCATTTCGTCACTTTCATATACTAGTGGGGCTTTTTTTATTATAGAACTTGGCTTGTATATTCCAATGATGGGCTTCCTCAAATTGCCCTAGGTCTTCGTGAACAAGCGAGTTGGATGCACACCCACTTAGTTTCTTTTGTTGAGCTTTCATATACTTATATATCTAGTGGATCTGTTGCATGGCAATCCCTACTCACTCACATTGATATCTATTGATGGGCATCTCCATAGCCCGTTGATACGCCTAGTTGATGTGAGACTATCTTCTCCCTTTTTGTCTTCTCCACAACCACCATTCTATTCCACCTATAGTGTTATATCCATGGCTCACGCTCATGTATTACGTGAAGATTGAAAAAGTTTTGAAAATGTCAAAAGTATGAAACAATTGCTTGGCTTGTCATCGGGGTTGTGCATGATTTAAATACTTTGTGTGGTGAAGATAGAGCATAGCCAGACTATATGATTTTTTAGGGATAACTTTCTTTGGCCATGTTATTTTGAGAAGACATGATTGCTTTGTTAGTATGCTTGAAGTATTATTATTTTTATGTCAATATGAACTTTTATCTTGAATCTTTCGGATCTGAATATTCATACCACAATTAAGAAGAATTACATTAAAATTATGCCAAGTAGCACTCCACATCAAAAATTCTGTTTTTATCATTTACCTACTCGAGGACGAGCAGGAATTAAGCTTGGGGATGCTTGATACGTCTCCAACGTATCTATAATTTTTGATTGCTCCATGCTATATTATCTACTGTTTTGGACATTATTGGGCTTTATTTTCCACTTTTATATTATTTTTGGGACTAACCTATTAACCGGAGGCCCAACCTAGAATTGTTGTTTTTTTGCCTATTTTAGGGTTTCGAAGAAAAGGAATATCAAACGCAGTCCAAATGGAATGAAACCTTCAGGAACGTGATTTTGTCACCGAACATGATCCAGGAGACTTGGACCCTACGTCAAGAAACAAGGGAGGCCACGAGGTAGGGGGCGCACCTACCCCCCAGGCACGCCCTCCACCCTCGTGGGCCCTCTGTTGCTCCACCGACGTAGTCTTTCCTCCTATATATACGTACGTACCCCCAAACGACCAGATACGGAGCCAAAACCCTAATTCCACCGTTGTAACTTTCTGTATCCACGAGATCCCATCTTGGGGCCTGTTCCGGAGCTCCGCCAGAGGGGGCATCGATCACGGAGGGCTTCTACATCAACACCATAGCCTCTCCGATGAAGTGTGAGTAGTTTACCTCAGACCTTCGGGTCCAAAGTTATTAGCTAGATGGCTTCTTCTCTCTTTTTGGATCTCAATAAAATGTTCTCCCCCTCTCTTGTGGAGAACTATTCGATGTAATCTTCTTTTTGCAGTGTGTTTGTTGAGATCGATGAATTGTGGGTTTATGATCAAGTCTATCTATGAACAATATTTGAACCTTCTCTGAATTCTTTTATGTATGATTGGTTATCTTTGCAAGTCTCTTCGAATTATTAGTTTGGTTTGGCCTTCTAGATTGATCTTTCTTGCAATGGGAGAAGTGCTTAGCTTTGGGTTCAATCTTGCGGTGTCCTTTCCCAGTGACAGTAGGGGCAGCAAGGCACGTATTGTATTGTTGCCATCAAGGATAACAAGATGGAGTTTTTATCATATTGCATGAATTTATCCCTCTACATCATGTCATCTTGCTTAAGGCGTTACTCTGTTTTCATTAACTTGATACTCTAGATGCATGCTGGATAGCGGTCGATGAGTGGAGTAATAGTAGTAGATGCAGGCAGGAGTCGGTCTACTTGTCTCGGACGTGATGCCTATATACATGATCATACCTAGATATTCTCATAACTATGCTCAATTCTGTCAATTGCTCAACAGTAATTCGTTCACCCACCGTAGAATACTTATGCTCTCGAGAGAAGCCACTAGTGAAACCTATGGCCACCGGGTCTATCTTCATCATATTAATCTTCCAATACTTAGTTATTTCCTTTTTTTACTTTGCTTTTATTTTACTTTGCATCTTTATCATAAAAATACCAAAAATATTATCTTATCATATCTATCAGATCTCACTCTCGTAAGTGACCGTGAAGGGGTTGACAACCCCTTATCGCGTTGGTTGCGAGTAGTTATTTGCTTTGTGCAAGTACTAGGGGACGCGCGCGCAACCTCCTACTGGATTGATACCTTGGTTCTCAAAAACTGAGGGAAATACTTACGCTACTTTGCTGCAACATCCCTTCCTTTTCGGGGAAATCCAACACAGTGCTCAAGAGGTAGCAGTAAGTGACATAGAAAGAGGAAAACCCCATGTATTCAGTAGCCCCTGAGACACTGTCTGGAGTTCAGCAAGAAGAACTAGACAGAGGATCAACCTCTTATTGTAGGAGAGTAACAGAATATGTATGAATAAGCAGGCGTCGCTGTTGGTCGCAACCTCGCATACTGCCGAGGTCTCCGAGCTGAAGCGGAAGCTGGAGCGGACCGAGAACGAGCTCGGCGAGATTAAGGTTCGGCTCCAAGAGAAGCAAGGTGAGGAACGACTTGCTATATGTTCGGGAAAGGATAAGCAATGTGTAGTGACAGCGGTATTGTTATATATGCAGAAGCCGCCACCGAGGTCGAGGCCCTGAAGAAGGCCCTGGGCGAGGCCAAGGAGAAGGCTTTCCAATAGCAGGCCGCCCGTAAGAAGCTCAAGGCCCGGTTCTAAGAAGTCTAGCAGGAGCTCCAGGATGCGGTGAAAAAATGCGAGACCTTGGAGCATGATGCGTCGGTTCAAGGGACCGAACTCACCAAGGCTCGTCAAAGTGCGGAGACTGCCCAGAATGAGGCCCAGGCCGCCCTCCAGGAGATCCAGGAGGCCAAGAAGATCACGGCGGGTAAGGCATTCAAGATGCAAAGCAAGTATGTGAAGAAGCAGTACCTTTTACTAACTCGAGTTCGGAGTTCCCCAGGGGCCTTCGCGGATTTGCCACGTAGTGTATCCAATGCCGCAGAGTTCTATCGAGCCGAAGGAGGGGGTTCCACGGAGAGGCTATTCTGGTCGCAGTATGCGACGCCGGAGCATCCCGTGTCCTTCACCGATCAGCTGAAACAGCTGGTGGAGCTGCATAGGGTGGCTGAACTAGCCATTAAGGATTTGATAATCCGGCTATGGCCAGTCGAAGCTATGCCCAGCAGCTACTTCGGACTCGTGAGGCGGGTGGTGAACGCATGTCCTTGGCTGGACGTTGTGAAGCGCTTGGCCTGTATTAAAGGTGCGCGCATGGCCTTCGCCCGTTGCAAGATGTGGTGGGGGAAGATGGATGCCGTCGAGGTGACCATGGGGCCACTGGAGGGCAAGGAGCACCGTACGCCGGAATGGTATTTTGCAGATGTCCTGGAGGGATCTCGCCTTGCGGCAGCACAATGTTCATAGGACATTATGTTTGAATGAATGTATTCATGTTTGCCTTTGCCTTGTATTATGAGAAACAAAGCATGTTTTGTTAATGCAATTTTGTTATTCTTTGATTGTTTCCTCCTGTGTGGTCGTGTTATATGTAATCTGAGGGTTGGCCAGTCGTCGGCTTCTACCCTCACGTAGATAGTACGGAGGTGTTCGGGATGGAATCTAAACAATCTTGATCCAATTACATGGTCCCCGAAGGAGTTGTTTAGCGCAACGAACAAGGCAATCGGACTATACAGCTTGAACGCCCTCACTTAGCCATAGGAGTTTTATAATAAAGCATGGGTGCAGCCCCTGGTTCGAGCCAGAGTGTTGTCATCATCTGATCGGGAAGTGTCGATCTTTCTCATAATGCGGATAAAATCTCCAACGATTTGTAACCCTCGGATAGCTGACCGGCTCTCGCCGTATCATGACAGTCAGTTTTCAGCTTTCTCTACTGAGGTGCTCGTTCGGTCCAAGCCAGGGCACAATCGTAGTAGTTCTCCCTTTACTACCCTAGCCGATGGAGCGGAACGTAGGGTAGCAAGCACAGGAGCCAGGCAACCCAACTATTGACCAAAGACATGATTCGGAGCCAATGCATATAATGCTAGATTTGAGGTGCCGAACTTATATATAAGAAGTGTTCACACTATGCTGTCGTATTGTGGGGCAATAGGTAGCCCCTGGCGAATATGAAGCGTAAAATAGTGTCGATGCAGCAGTTTGTAGATAGAAATAAAACGAAGTAAGAAGCGAAAAACACAAGGACTGGGCCACGAACCATTTTTATTATAACTAGATGGATACGTCAAGGCGTGTCTTGTACAGATGGTGCTAGAAGTATCCAGCCATTTAACGTGCCGAAATTAGTATGACGCAGCGTGCGGGTCCTGAGAAATAAGTGTGAATACCGTCAAGAAGAACGTGTAAAGGTTACCCTACACACCTGTGTTGCTTGCCTCTGCTGCGTTCCAGTCCGTCTAGAGGACTTGATATCAGGCCTGCAAAAAAAGGTGCCTGTAATGAGAAAAATAAGTAAAAGTATGTGTGTCCGGGATCGGTTTTGCCGAATTGTAGCCCCCGGGTTGTCTCGTGCCTCTGTCGATGTCCATGGAATTTTGAGTGCGTAATTGTGTACGCATGGTATGAATACCACCACCTCATTGGGGCTGGGACAGAGGCCGAATTGCTAGTCGATCTCTTGACGAGCCACGCTGTCCTGTTGCAGTCTAGTCCGGACCCTCTTGATAGTGTCCGGGATCTCTTGTAGGCCGTTCTATACTTCTGCTACCAGGGCGGCGGTTTGCTCCTTTGTTCGGAGGGAGCATTCCGTATTGCCATTGACTGTTATGACGCCGCGTGGACCGGGCATCTTGAGCTTGAGATAAGCATAGTGTGGCACTGCGTTAAATCTAGCAAACGCGGTTCGTCCGAGCAGTGCGTGGTAGCCGCTGCGGAAGGGGACGATATCGAAGATGAACTCTTCGCTTCGGAAGTTTTCCGGAGAACCGAAGACCACCTCCAGCATGATTGAGCCCGTACAGCGGGCCTCTACACCAGGTATGACTCCTTTAAAGGTAGTCTTTGTTGGTTTGATTCGTGAGGGATTAATGCCCATCTTCCGTACTGTATCCTGGTACAGCAGATTAAGGCAGCTTCCACCATCCATCAGGACTCGTGTGAGGTGGAATCCGTCAATGATTGGGTCAAGGACCAGTGCAGCCGAACAGCCGTGGAGGATACTAGTCGGATGATCTCGTCGATCAAAGGTTATCGGAAATGACGACCATGGATTGAGCTTGGGGGCGACTGGCTCTACCGCGTAGACGTCCCTGAGTGCTCGTTTGCGCTCCTTTCTGGGGATGTGCGTGGCGTATATCATGTTCACCGTTTTGACTTGGGGGGGGGGGATTTCTTCTGTCCCCCGGTGTTCGGCTGCCGGGGCTCTTCATCATCGTCCTCACTTTGTGATCCCTTTTCTTTGCTTTCGGCATTTAACTTGCCATCCTGCTTGAAGACCCAACAATCCCTGTTGGTATGATTGGCTTGCTTATCCGGGGTGCCATGAATTTGGCATGGACGATCGAGTATGCGGTCCAAGCTGGATGGTCCTCCGCTATTCCTTTTGTAGGGCTTCTTTCGCTGGCTGGACTTGGAGCCACTGAATCCGGCGTGAACTGTAGTGTCATCGGCGTTATTGCCATTGCTTCGGCGTTTGTGTTTGTTGCGCCGGAGCTTGCCGGTGCTGTTTTTGGCCTCGGAGGGGCCTGTTTCATTGGCTGTGTTTGTACTGCGAGCCAGCCAACTATCCTCTCCCGTGCAAAAGCAGGTCATAAGTGCCGTGAGGGCTGCCATGGATCTCGGCTTTTCCTGGCCGAGGTGGCGGGCAAGCCATTCGTCCCGGATGCTATGCTTAAAGGCCGCTAGGGCTTCAGCGTCCGGACAGTCGACTATCTGGTTCTTTTTGGTTAGGAATCTAGTCCAGAATTTTCTGCCTGATTCTCCAGATTGTTGAACTATGTGGCTTAAGTCACCGGTGATGACCCACAAGTATAGGGGATCTATCGTAGTCCTTTCGATAAGTAAGAGTGTCGAACCCAATGAGGAGCAGAAGGAAATGATAAGCGGTTTCCAGCAAGGTATTCTCTGCAAGTACTGAAATAAGTAGTAACAGATAGTTTTGTGATAGGATAATTTGTAACGAGAAACAAGTAACAAAAGTAAATAAAGTGCAGCAAGGTGGCCCAATCCTTTTTGTAGCAAAGGACAAGCCTGGACAAACTCTTATATAGAGAAAAGCGCTCCCGAGGACACATGGGAATATCGTCAAGCTAGTTTTCATTACGCTCATATGATTCGCGTTCGGTACTTTGATAATTTGGTATGTGGGTGGACCGGTGCTTGGGTACTGCCCTTACTTGGACAAGCATCCCACTTATGATTAACCTCTATTGCAAGCATCCGCAACTACAACAAAAGTATTAAGGTAAACCTAACCATAGCATGAAACATATGGATCCAAATCAGCCCCTTACGAAGCAACGCATAAACTAGGGTTTAAGCTTATGTCACTCTAACAACCCATCATCTACTTATTACTCCCCAATGCCTTCCTCTAGGCCCAAACAATGGTGAAGTGTCATGTAGTCGACGTTCACATAACACCACTAGAGGAGAGACAACATACATCTCATCAAAATATCGAACGAATACCAAATTCACATGACTACTAATAGCAAGACTTCTCCCATGTCCTCAGGAACAAAAGTACTACTCACAAAGCATAAACATGTTCATAATCAGAGGGGTATTAATATTAGGATCTGAACATATGATCTTCCACCAATTAAACCAACTAGCATCAACTACAAGGAGTAATTAACACTACGAGCAACCTACTAGCACCAATCCCGGACTAGGAGACAAGAATTGGATACAAGAGATGAACTAGGGTTTTGAGAGGAGATGGTGCTGATGAAGATGTTGATGGAGATTGCCCTCTCCTAATGAGAGGAGCGTTGGTGATGACGATGGCGATGATTTCCCCCTCCGGGAGGGAAGTTTCCCCGGCAGAACAGCTCCGCCAGAGCCCTAGATTGGTTCCGCCAAGGTTCCACCTCGTGGCGGCGGAGTTTCGTCCGAGAAGATGGCTTGCTATTTTTTTCCATCAAAAGTCTTCATATAGCAGAAGATGGCCACCGGAGGGCCACCAGGGGGCCCACGAGGTAGGGGGCGCACCCAGGGGGGTAGGACGTGCCCCCCACCCTCGTGGGCAGGGTGTGGCCCCCTGGTGAATTTCTTCTACTGAGTATTTTTTATATATTCTGAAAACGTCTTTCGTGAAGTTTCAGGACTTCTGGAGCTGTGTAGAATAGGTCTCTAATATTTGCTCCTTTTACAGCCCAGAATCCCAGCTGCCGGCATTCTCCCTCTTTATGTAAACCTTGTAAAATAAGAGAGAATAGGCATAAGTATTGTGACATAATGTGTAATAATAGCCCATAATGCAATAAATATCGATATAAAAGCATGATGCAAAATGGACGTATCAACTCCCCCAAGCTTAGACCTCGCTTGTCCTCAAGCGAAAAGCCGAAATTGAAAAATATGTCCACATGTTTAGAGATAGAGGTGTCGATAAAAATAAAATACGGACATGAGGGCATCATGATCATTCTTAGAACAGCAACTTATATAATTCTTGTCATATAATTTCTTATGCTAGAGTAATAATTCAATCACAATTTCAAGTCTGAATCGTAAACTTCAATGAAAACTAACAAACTATAATCTCAGTCATTGGAGCAATTACAATTTATCATAACATAGGAAAGAGTCAATATATAAGAGCTTTTCAGCAAGTCCACATACTCAACTATCATATAGTCTTTCACAATTGCTGACACTCACGCAATACTTATGGGTATGGAGTTTTAATCGAACACAGAGAAAGATAGGGGCTTATAGTTTTGCCTCCCAACGTTTTACCTCAAGGGTAATGTCAACAGTAATAGTTCATGAAAACTCACATCCAATTAGCCATATATACCAGGATCTTTCCAACATACTGTGCTTGCCAAAGGATAAAATGTAAAAAGGAAGGGTGAAGATCACCATGACTCTTATGCAATGTAGGATATAAAAGTAAAAGATAAGCCCTTCGCAGAGGGAAGCAGAGGTTGTCATGCGCTTTTATGGTTGGATGCACAAAATCTTAATGCGAAAGAACGTCACTTTATATTGCCACTTGTGATATGGACCTTTATTATGCAGTTTGTCGCTTTTATTTCTTCCATATCACACGATCGTATAAAGTTTATTTTCTCCCACACTAATAAGTCATACATATTTAGAGAACAATTTTTATTGCTTGCACCGATGACAACTTACTTAGAGGATCTTACTCAATCCATAGGTAGGTATGGTGGACTCTGATGGCAAAACTGGTTTAAGGGTATTTGGAAGCACAAGTAGTATCTCTACTTGGTGCGATGAATTTAGCTAGCACGAGGGTGAAAGGCAAGCTCAACCAGGTTGGATGATCCATGACAATATAATTTATCTCAGATGTAAGAAAACATAACCCATTACGTTGTCTTCCTTGTCCAACGTCAACTCTTTTAGCATGTCATATTTTAATGAGTGCTCCCAATCATAAAAGATGTCCAAGATAGTATATCTATATGTGAAGACCTCTCTTTCTTTATTACTTCCTATTAATTGCAACGATGACCAAAAGATATGTTTGTCAACCCTCAACAACTTTTATTCATCATACTTTTTCTATGTGAGCTCATTACTCTCCATAAGACTCACATGATCTCTTTGTTTCTTTTTATTTCTTTCTCTTTTCTTTTATTCACTTAAGGTCATGGCAAAATAATCAAGCCCTTGACTCAACACTAATCTTTATTATATAGCTCACGGACTCGATTACATAGAAGAATTATAAAGCAAAACTCACTACTAGATCATACTAAGAACTTTTATTCTACTAGATCAAGATATTACCAAAAGGATCGAACTAAGAAAAACGGTAAAGATAAAAGTGATGGTGATACGATACCGGGGCACTCCCCCAAGCTTGGCAGTTGCCAAGGGAAGTGCCCATACCCATATGATTATGTCTCCTTTGTTGGTGAAGAAGGTGGAGTTGTTGATGATGGATAGTCGCACATCGAGCGTAGGAGGTCTTCTAACTTGTGGATAATGCCCTTGAGTGAGATAATATTCTCCTTCAACAAAATATTTTCATGTGTGAGATATTTATTTTGTATACGAGCCAACTCAATCATCTTGAAAGCTTCGATCTCTGTTGGGGTAAGAAGATTGTGATCAAGTTGAATGGTGTCTTCTGTTGCCGGCACTTGCTCCCCCATGGCTTTCTTGATCCCTTCATCCTTGTTGATCTCCATGGGTTCTTCTCTCTTCAGCTCTATCTTCATTAGCCTAGCATCGTTGCCCTCATGGTTGGAGGAGGAGGGAGATGACATAGTGCCTGGCCTTGACAACCCTGGCAGAAAACAGCTCGAAACAAAGGCAGGAGATTTTTGCGTGATACGGGAGTCAAAATCTTCAGGAGATTATATAATGAATTTTTACGGACCAAAATATGTGTCATGTACGAAAACGGAGTCCGGAGACCACACAAGGTGCCCACGAGGTAGGGGACGCGCCCAGTAGGGTAGGGCGTGCTCTCCACCCTCGTGTCCTTCTCGGACTGCTTCTTATTTTTCTATTTTTCTAAATATTCCAAAACGGAGAAATATTGCCTTAAAAACTGTTTTGGAGTCGGTTTACTTACCGTACCACATACCTATTCCTTTTCGGAGTTTGAAACGTTTCGGAAAGTGTCCCTTATGTATTCCTCCGGGGTTACGGTTTCAATAATATTGGTTTCAACATTTATGGGATTACCTGAGATATAATGTTTGATTCTTTGACCGTTCACCACCTTCGGATTTGTGCCTTCGAAGTTGTTGATTTTTATGGCACCGGAACGATAGACCTCCTCGATAACGTAAGGACCTTCCCATTTAGAGAGAAGTTTTCCTGCAAAAAATCTTAAACGAGAGTTGTATAGCAACACATAATCACCTACATTAAACTCACGCTTTTGTATCCTTTTGTCATGCCATCTTTTAACTTTTTCTTTAAACAACTTGGCATTTTCATAGGCTTGGGTTCTCCATTCATCAAGTGAGCTAATGTCAAATAACCTCTTCTCACCGGCAAGTTTGAAATCATAATTGAGCTCTTCAATAGCCCAATATGCCTTGTGTTCTAGTTCGAGAGGTAAGTGACATGCTTTTCCATAAACCATTTTACACGGAGACATACCCATAGGATTTTTATATGCAGTTCTATAGGCCCATAATGCATCATCAAGTTTCTTGGACCAATTTTTTCTAGATCTATTAACAGTCTTTTGCAAAATTAATTTGAGCTCTCTATTACTCAATTCTACTTGACCACTAGACTGAGGATGATAAGGAGATGCAATTCTATGATTAACATCATATTTAGCAAGCATTTTACGGAAAGCACCATGAATAAAATGTGAACCACCATCAGTCATTAAATATCTAGGGACTCCAAATCTTGGAAAAATAACTTCTTTAAGCATTTTAATAGAAGTGTTATGATCAGCACTACTAGTTGGAATAGCTTCTACCCACTTAGTAACATAATCAACAGCAACTAAAATATGTGTATATCCATTAGAGGAAGGAAAGGGTCCCATATAGTCAAAGCCCCAAACATCAAATGGTTCAATTACGAGTGAATAGTTCGTAGGCATTTCTTGATGTCTACTAATATTACCAATTCTTTAACATTCATCACAAGATAAGACAAACTTACGGGCATCCTTGAAGGGAGTAGGCCAATAAAAACTAGATTGCAATACCTTATGTGCAGTTCTATCTCCATCATGGTGTCCTCCATAAGCTTCGGAGTGACACTTGCGTAAGATATGTTCTTGTTCATGCTCAGGTACACAACGTCTAATAACACCATCTACACCTTCTTTATAAAGATGTGGGTCATCCCAAAAGTAATGCCTCAAATCATAGAAGAACTTTTTCTTTTGCTGGTATGTGAAACTAGGTGGTATAAACTTAGCAATAATGTAATTAGCATAATCAGCATATCATGGAGCATTATGAGAATCATTTATGACATTTAATTGCTCATCAGGAAAGCTATCATCAGTAGGTAGTGGGTCATCAAGAACATTTTCTAACCTAGACAAGTTGTATGCAACGGGGTTCTCAGCTCCCTTTCTATCAACAATGTGCAAATCAAATTCTTGTAGCAAGAGAACCCATCTAGGTTTAGCATCTTTCTTTTCCATAAGATATTTAATAGCAGCATGATCAGTGTGAATAGTTACTTTAGAATCAACAATATAAGGTCTAAACTTATCACAAGCAAATACACTCGCTAAGAATTCTTTTTCAGTAGTAGCATAATTTCTTTGAGTGTTGTCTAGGGTTTTACTAGCATATTGAATAACATTTAATTTCTTATCAACTCTTTGCCCTAGAACAGCACCTACAGCATAATCACTAGCATCACACATAATTTCAAAGGGTAAATTCCAATTAGGTGGCTAAACAATAGGTGCAGAGATCAATGCTTTCTTAAGTATTTCAAATGCTTCTACACAATCATCATCAAAAACAAATGGTATATCTTTTTGTAATAAATTAGTCAAAGGCCGAGAAATTTTTGAGAAGTCCTTGATGAACCTCCTATAAAATCCGGCGTGACCAAGGAAACTTCTTATACCTTTGATGTCCTTGGGACATGGCATCTTCTCAATAGCATAAACCTTGGCTTTATCAACCACAATACCTCTTTCGGAAACTTTGTGCCCCAAGATAATACCTTCATTAACCGTAAAGTGGCACTTTTCCCAATTCAAGACAAGATTAGTTTCTTCACATCTTTGCAAAACTCGATCAAGATTGCTCAAGCAATCATCAAAAGAAGATCCATAGACGGAGAAATCGTCCATGAAAACCTCACAAATCTTTTCACAAAAGTCAGAGATATAGCCATCATGCATCTTTGAAAGGTAGGAGGTGCATTACATAGACCAAAAGGCATACGTCTATAAGCAAAAGTACCAAAAGGGCATGTAAAAGTAGTCTTTGATTGATCTTTGGCTGACACAGGTATTTGAGAGAAACCAGAATAACCATCTAGAAAGCAAAAATGTGTATGTTTGGATAATCTTTCTAGCATTTGATCGATAAAAGGTAAGGGGTAATGTTCCTTTTTAGTTTCCTTATTTAATTTGCGGAAATCAATTACCATCCTATAACCTATAATAATTCTTTGAGGGATCAATTCATCTTTATCATTAGGAACAACAGTAATACCTCCCTTCTTAGGGACACAATGGACAGGGCTTGCCTACTGACTATCAGCAACGGGATAGATTATACCTGCCTCAAGGAGCTTTAGTATTTCCTTTCTTACCACTTCTTTCATTTTAGGATTCAGCCGGCGGTGATGATCACGAACTGGTTTAGCATCTTCTTCCAAATTAATTTTATGTTGACATAGAGTGGGACTAATGCCCTTAAGATCATCAAGAGTATACCCAATAGCAGCACGGTGCTCCTTCAGAGTTTTCAGTAATCTCTCTTCCTCATGCTCTGAAAGGTTAGCACTAATAATAACAGGATATATCTTTTTCTCATCAAGATAAGCATATTTAAGAGTATCAGGTAACGGTTTAAGCTCAAACACGGGATCACCCTTGGGTGGAGGAGGACCCCCTAAGATTTCAACAGGCAAATTGTGTTTCAAAATAGGTTCCTGTTTAAAGAATACTTCATCTATTTCCCTTCTTTCATTCATAAACATATCATTTTCATGGTCTAGCAAATATTGTTCTAAAGGATCACTAGGAGGTATGGCAATAGAAGCAAGACCAATAATTTCATCCTTACTAGGTAATTCTTCTTCACGGTGTTGTCTACTAAATTTAGAAAAATTAAATTCATGAGTCATATCATCTAAACCGATAGTAACAACATCCCTTTTGCAATCTATGGTAGCATTAACAGTGTTCAGGAAGGGTCTACCAAATATAATGGGACAAAAGCTATCTTGTGGGGAACCAAGAACAAGAAAATCAACAGGATATTTAGTTTTCCCACACAAGACTTCAACATCTCTTACAATTCCCATTGGTGAAATAGTATCTCTATTGGCAAGTTTAATTGTGACACCAATATCTTCTATCTCAGCAGGTGCAATATCATGCATAATTTCTTTGTATAAGGAATAAGGTATTGCGCTAGCACTAGCACCCATATCACATAAGCCATGATAACAATGATCTCCTATTTTAACAGAAATAACAGGCATGCCTACCACAGGTCTAGGTTTATCTTTAGCACAGGGTTTAGCAATTCTAGCAGTTTCATCACAGAAATAAATAACATGCCCATCAATATTATCAGACAAGAGATCTTTAACAATAGCAATATTAGGTTCAACTTTAACTTGCTCAGGAGGTGTATATGTTTTAATATTGCTTTTACGAACCACAGTTGAAGCTTTAGCATGATCATTTATCCTAATAGGGAAAGGTGGTTTATCAATATAAGCAGTAGGAACGATAGGATCATTATAAGTGACAATCGTTTCTTCAACTTTAATAGGTGCATCTACTTTTACTTCTATGGGAGGATGATATTTAAACCACTTCTCCTTGGGGAGATCAACATAAGTAGCAAAAGATTCACAGAAAGAAGCTACTATATCATAGTCAAGTCCATATTTAGTGCTAAATTTATGAAAAATATTGGTATCCATAAAATATTGAACACAATCAAAACTAGGTGTCATACCTGACTCCTTACCTTTGTCGAGGTCCCAATCTTCAGAGTTGCGTTTAATTCTTTCCAATAAATCCCATTTGAATTCAATAGTCTTCATCATAAAAGAGCCAGCACAAGAAGTATCAAGCATGGTGCGATTGCTATCAGAAAGCCGAGCATAAAACTTTTGAATAATCATTTCTCTTGAGAGCTCATGATTGGGGCATGAATATAACATTGATTTAAGCCTCCCCCAAGCTTGAGCGATGCTTTCTCCTTCGCGAAGCCAAAAATTATATATATAATTGCGATCACGATGAACAAGATACATAGGATAAAACTTCTGATGAAATTCCAAATTCAATCGTTTGTAATTCCAAGACCCCATATCATCACATAGCCTATACCATGTCGATGCATCTCCCTTCAAAGATAAAGGGAAGACCTTCTTCTTAACAACATCTCCGGGTACACCTGCAAGCTTAAATAATCCACAAACTTCATCCACATATATTAGATGCTCATCAGGATCCTTTGTTCTATCTCCTAAAAAGGGATTAGCTAGCAGTTTTTCTATCATACCCGAAGGAATTTCAAAGCAAACATTTTCATTTTCAGTAGGTTCAGTAGGTTGAGGAGCAACTCTTTGCTCTACTGGTCGGGGTGAAGATACCCCGAACAAGCCCCTCAGAGGATTACTTTCCATAGTAACAAGTGACAGTAAATTTCAGCACACTATATAAATTTTTCCTTACCAAATTCCACCTACCAAAGGTGCTTCACTCCCCGGCAACGGCGCCAGAAAAGAGTCTTGATGACCCACAAGTATAGGGGATCTATCGTAGTCCTTTAAATAAGTAAGAGTGTCGAACCCAACAAGGAGCAGAAGGAAATGATAAGCGGTTTCCAGCAAGGTATTCTCTGCAAGTACTGAAATAAGTAGTAACAGATAGTTTTGTGATAGGATAATTTGTAACGAGCAACAAGTAACAAAAGTAAATAAAGTGCAGCAAGGTGGCCCAATCCTTTTTGTAGCAAAGGACAAGCCTGGACAAACTCTTATATAGAGAAAATCACTCCCGAGGACACATGGGAATATCGTCAAGCTAGTTTTCATCACGCTCATATGATTCGCGTTCGATACTTTGATAATTTGGTATGTGGGTGGACCAGTGCTTGGGTACTGCCCTTACTTGGACAAGCATCCACTTATGATTAACCTCTATTGCAAGCATCCACAACTACAACAAAAGTATTAAGGTAAACCTAACCATAGCATGAAACATATGGATCCAAATCAGCCCCTTACGAAGCAACGCATAAACTAGGGTTTAAGCTTCTGTCACTCTAGCAACCCATCATCTACTTATTACTCCCCAATGCCTTCCTCTAGGACCAAACAATGGTGAAGTATCATGTAGTCAACGTTCACATAACACCACTAGAGGAGAGACAACATACATCTCATAAAAATATCGAACAAATACCAAATTCACATGACTACTAATAGCAAGACTTCTCCCACATCCTCAGGAACAAAAGTACTACTCACAAAGCATAAACATGTTCATAATCAGAGGGGTATTAATATGCATATAGGATCTGAACATATGATCTTCCACCAATTAAACCAACTAGCATCAACTACAAGGAGTAATTAACACTACTAGAAACCTACTAGCACCAATCCCGGACTAGGAGACAAGAATTGGATACAAGAGATGAACTAGGGTTTTGAGAGGAGATGGTGATGATGAAGATGTTGATGGAGATTGCCCTCTCCCGATGAGAGGAGCGTTGGTGATGACGATGGCGATGATTTCCCCCTCCGGGAGGGAAGTTTCCCCGGCAGAACAGCTCCGCCAGAGCCCTAGATTGGTTCCACCTCGTGGCGGCGGAGTTTCGTCTGAGAAGATGGCTTGTTATTTTTTCCCATCGAAAGACTTCATATAGCAGAAGATGGCCACCGGAGGGCCACCAGGGGGCCCACGAGGTAGGGGGCGCGCCCAGGGGGTAGGACGTGCCCCCCACCCTCGTGGGCAGGGTGTGGCCCCCCTGGTGAATTTCTTCCGCTGAGTATTTTTTATATATTCTGAAAACGTCTTCCGTGAAGTTTCAGGACTTTTGGAGCTGTGCAGAATAGCTCTCTAATATTTGCTCCTTTTCCAGCTCAGAATCCCAGCTGCCGGCATTCTCCCTCTTTATGTAAACCTTGTAAAATAAGAGATAATAGGCATAAGTATTGTGACATAATGTGTAATAACAACCCACAATGCAATAAATATCGATATAAAAGCATGATGCAAAATGGACGTATCAATCGGCATCGGGTGGCCGGACATATGTACCTTGGAAGTTGTCGAGGACGGCCTCTTCCAATTCCTCCCAGCTGCCGATGGAGTTCTCAGGCAGACTATTTAGCCAGTGTCGAGCTGGTCCTTTGAGTTTTAATGGGAGGTATTTGATGGCATGGAGGTCATCTCCTCAGGCCATGTCTATGTGAAGAATAAAATCTTCTATCCATATTGGGGGTCAGTTGTTCCGTCGTATGATTCAATATTGACAGGCTTGAACCCTTCGGGGAATTGATGATCCAGCACCTCGTCTGTGAAGCAGAGAGGGTGTGCGGCGCCTCTATAACGGGTCGTGTCACGGTGACGTTCGTCTGTGATTATCGGACCGGATGTGATTAAGTTTGTCACGTCCGAGTAGGTAGCCGTCGTCCCGAGTATGGGAGCGTCCTCGCGATCCGTATATGGATCTGGTGTGTTCTGCTCTATTATCCAGGGTCTGTCGGAGGTCGTACGGATGACTCCGGACTCTTCCGTCCCTATTTTGACAGGGTGGTGGGGCGGTCTGCTGTTCGGCCTGAGTTGCCGCTTTATCTCGACCGCGGGGTGGCCGTTCCGCCGCCCTGTCCCGACCGCATGGTGGTCGATCCGCATTGCGCGAGGGAGATATATGCTCCAGCGCCTCCTCGTCGAATTGAGGTAGCAGTCTGTGTTTCGGGTAGCTCTTGGCTGGGCGGTTGAGGCCATATTCCTCGGCTGTCAGGACGTCCGTCCATCTGTCGACGAGCAGGTCTTGTTCAGCTTGAAGCTGCTGGTGTTTCTTTTTCAGGCTCCTTGTAATGGCTATGAGCTAAAGCTTAAAGCGCTCCTGCTCTAGAGGATCCTCAGGCACGATGAAGTCTTCATTGCCGAGGCTTGTATCCTCCTCGGAGGGCGGATGGTAACTATCCGTTCGTCAGGGTTGTCTTGCCTGCTGTCGTGTTCCTGTTCGGATGTAGCCCCGACGGGGTCTTTACTGTTATCGGCGTCGTCCGAAGTACTATTTTCTCCGGTGCCAGTGTTGCCGTCCTTTGAGCGGCGAGGCTTTGGGCGGCGTTTGGGCCGCCGGCGCTTGGACTGTGTTTCGGAGGTTTTGTTCATATCTGGCTCTTCTTTGTCGCTGCCAGATCCTTTAGGTGTATCAACCATGTACACGTCGTATGAAGAGGTGGTCGTCTATCATCCAGTGAATGGCGGGTCTTGGCCTTGCTCCTTGTCGGCATCGTCGTCCATAACGTCGATGTCTTCGGAGCCATAGTCAAGCACATCGGTTAAGTCATCGGCGGTGGCTATGAAGTGGATGGCGGGTGGGAAGCGAAATTCCTCATCATCCGTCTCGAGCTCGAACCGGACATAGTTCGGCTGTGAGTCCTTTTCCAAGGACAAATTCTTTAAATATTTTAGCACGTTACCCCAAGGCGAGTGTTGGAACACGTCAGCAGCGCTGAACTCGAGGATCGATAACCGATCTAGCTCGGTGTCCGTGGGTGTACACAGTTCAGAACTTGTAGCCGGAGACGAGTCTGAAGTTCCGTTGAAGAGAATATTGCAGGGCATCAAGTCCACGTGCGGCTCCAACATCGCAGACTCTGAGGCCTCGGATGGCTCGGTCTGCTTTGGCTCTAAGGTCGTTGCAGCCGCAGGAACCATCTCCTAGGTGTGATCCGATGATAGGTTTAAGTCATGTTCATCGGGATGAGGGGGAGCGATCACCGCGGGCTCAAGTCCTTCGAAGATCAAATCTCCACGGATATCTGCGGCGTAGTTCAAGCTTCCGAATCCGACCTGATGGCCGGGGGCGTAGCTGTCAATCTGCTCCAGATGGCCAAGCGAGTTGGCCCGCAGTACGAAGCCGCCGAATACGAGGATCTGTCTGGGGAGGGAGGTTCCTCCTCGGACAGTGTCATTATTGACGATCAAGGGGGGCATCGAACCTTTTGTCGACGACACAGTGGAACTCTCAATGAAAGCACCAATGTCAGTGTCAAAACCGGCGGATCTCGGGTAGGGGGTCCCGAACTGTGCGTCTAGGATCGATGGTAACAGGAGACAGGGGACACGATGTTTACCCAGGTTCGGGCCCTCTCTATGGAGGTAATACCCTACTTCCTGCTTGATTGATCTTGATGAATATGAGTATTACAAGAGTTGATCTACCACGAGATCGTATGGCTAAACCCTAGAAGTCTAGCCTATGTGGGTATGGTAATGAGTATATGCATTGTCCTTTCCGGACTATCCCCTTCGGTTTATATAGACATCGAGGGGATCTAGGGTTTACATGGAGTCGATTACATAAGAAGGAATCTTCGGTCGCCAAGCTTGCCTTCCACGCCAAGTAGAGTCCAATCCGGACACGGTGCAATCTTCGGTCTTCATGTTTTCACAGCACATCAGTCCGGCCCATAGATAACTGGCCGGACGTCCAAGGACCCCTTATCCAGGACTCCCTCAGGCACCAGAACTGGGCGACGGCGACGGCGGCGACGGGGTGGGGCGGCCGGGTGCTTGCTATCGATGGGAAGAAGAGAATGGCCTATGTGTGTCTGACTGGCGGGCCAAGGGGAGGAGTATGCGGGCATCACATGTCCGTGTCGTGTCCGCGCCGATGTAAATGAGGCCCAAATTTGGGCCTGGAATGGGTCACCCAGCAGACGAAAAGCGGATGCGTGTCCGTTTGGATCGGCGCATTGGGCCGACTTTTGTGTCTGTTTTGAATCAAACATACACGCCCTGACAAAATGGGTCGGCGCATTGGAGTTCGAAATAACTTAATGACAAGTACTCCTTCCAAATATCACTCCCATCTCTCAATGTTGTGACAAGTGGCGCGCTTCATGTGCGCCACCTATCGCAACCTGAGAGTTTTTTTCCTTTTTTCGTATATCTGTTTATTCAAGACGTTTTATCTCTTAGACCGTGCGTCCAAATCTTGAATCGTTTTCATCGTTGGATTTCTCTCGTCGGGATCTCGAAAATAAGATCCCATGTTGATAGGTTTTGATAAACTTTTTTTCACGAAAAAACCGAACGGGAAGCATTTTTTCCCTTTCCGGAAGCCGTTTCCGAGAGGCATGACCGTGCCTCTCGTGGAAGAAAAAAATCGGATTTTTTCGTTTCCGAGAGTCACGACAGTGCCTCTCGCGGAAGCAAAAACGTGACTCTCACAAAAGAAAAATAAATAAAAAACACGTTTTTTTTTGTTTCCGAGAGGCACGGTCGTGCCTCTCGTGGAAGGAAAACCGTGCGTGAAAAAAAAAGTGAAAACGCGTTTTTTTCGTTTCTGAGAAGCAAAACCATGCCTCTTAAGAAGGAAAAAACATGTTTTCATGAATGTTTTTTTGATTTTTTTTCAAAAAACTAAAAAAGACCGGTGAATAACTGAAAAGTTAAAAAATAATCAAAAAATCATCTAAAACCCCAAAAACGCGTGCGGAAAAATAAAATAAAAAACAAAATCTGGAGAGAGCGTCCAGGACGCGACATGTGACGATGGCTGAGAGCGCGTCAAGTGACATGCTCTCGGCCCACGCAAGTGATTGTTGTGAGGCTCCCGAAGGAGCGCTCAGCAACTAGTTACTCTCGTTGGAGTTGCTCTAACGCGCGTGGATGCAAGTTTTGTCTATATATAGATATAAATAGAAAAAAATACCTTGAGTTTAATTGTAATACGTACAGTACGTCGAGAGTGTGTCTGGAGTACGAACTACGCATATCATGTAGAGCCAAACTCTTGAGTCCAAACCGTTACAACTAACAGAGCAGTCCATGTCTCCCTGGCCTCTTGGTCTGGGGATAGCAGCACTCCCTGGCCTCATTGTCGCCTGCAGTTTCTGTAGTCGAAGTGCAAGGAATCCAAAAACTATAATGCAATGTTTTTGGATTACCCTAACCTCCAGTACGCTGGCGCTATGGTAGCACATTGTTGATCAGTTTTTGCATGGGAAAAGATGGAACAGAACATGTACTACCAAAACCAAACTGACAGTCAAATTCGAGTGCACCACACACACACATGCTAGACAAGCCCAGGCTGGACCGAAATTCGTTTAGGGATAGAAAGGGCGCACTAGCGCATCATTGCTCTTAAGCTACTCCTGGTACCAGGAGCAGAAGCATCTAAGCACTAACTAGGCGAGCCAGTGGGGCAGTTAATGATCAGCCCTGTCCTAATGCGTACACAGCAGAGGGAAAGCAAAGCTAAATTCTTGTCCAGGCAAAAATAGATCTACCACCAGGAGAACCGGCGCGAAAAGTTTAAGATCATGTGCTGCTTGCTTCGATTTGCCCCATGCATGCACCTGAGGCAGAACACGAGCCCAAGTGGGATTAGATGTAGAGAAGAGCGAATCAGAGATCATGCTCCATGGAAGCCTTTTGGCATAACATAATTGCTTGTAGGACTTCTTTCTGTATATTATGGCATGGCACTAATATGGCAACATGAGATATCCATGGAAGAAGGCATAAATCGAGCGGAGACCGTAAAGGGGGAGTGTGTTGGCTGAAACTGAAACACCAGCAGGCTAACCAACTAAAAGACTACTAGGAGGTCGGGGCACTAGTGTCAGTTGTTCGGCCTGACTCTCCACGCAACAACACAACCTTAGCCAGAAAGATGGGGCTCTCTAATCATTCTAAGATGGCCATAGCTTGGTTTTGGCAAGTTGTTAGAGACGGAGGGACAGGCAGACAGGGCCTGGGGGCCATGGTTGAGCCCGGGGAGAACAGCTAAACGCAGGGCTAGTACTCGACCGCTTTGTATATGGTTACGATGCTGGATGGGTCTGTGGGCAAGTACATGCACGCACGCGCAGCGGGAGAAGCCTCGTCCCCTCGACCTCGAGCGCCCAAAACCAAGGGACCCTTTTCAGCGATGCCCTTTGCCGTCTCAAGGGGCCTCCCCTCCCTCCCATCCCTAGAGACCTGCAGCCGCAACAGCTACCAACGCGAGCAGGTGCATGCAGGTGCTCTCGCCATCCATCGGAGCTGGAGCCGCGACCCGTCCAACGCCAAACCGGCCGCGATTGAATGAATGAACTGATTAACATACAGTAATGCGGCAGCAGTTGGCCATGATTGTTGTTGTGGGCGCTTTCGGGTCTCGATGTCTCTGCCCCCTGTACACGGCCTGCATTCTTTTGCGTGCCACCCTGCTGTTCAGCTGTTCTATTTTGGTCAAACGTGCGTGCACGCGCGGTACGGGTCTGTGTAGGTTGAAGGGATAGGGTCTCTCTACGGCTCCGTTGCTTGTGTTGCTGTTCGTAGGTTCACCTACACTACATGCACAGGCCTTGTTTTCTCCACACAAAAAGCCTCCAAACAAAGGAGGCTTCTGTTTCGAGAAGATTGTTTCAGATGCTTTTGTTACAGAAGACTAGCCTCTGCTCAAGGTACTACTAGTAGTAGTAGCTACTACTCCCTCCTTTCCGGTTTATAGGGTTTATCTTAAAATTTTGGTTTTTTCATTTTACAAAGCTCAATTTGGTTGTTTCCCATCACATGTTCAGACTTCAAGGTGCATTAAATCATTGCATGTAAGTATTAAGAAAAAAATGACCAATGCATGCACTTTATGCATGCATGCATTGCAATTAATGCATTCATAAACATAATTTTTTGAGGAAAACAAAAGCATTAATTGGGTGCTTTTGCAAACTACAAAAAAATATTCCACCACTCATCATTCATCTTGGTTGGTGAGATTTTTGAATTGAGCCTTATAAACCGGAAAGGACAGAGTAGCGAGCTAGGCATCTATACTAAGTAAATGGCATCCGGACAGGGGGCAATGTTAGAATATACACGCAGGTGTTATTAGTGGTGGGATTGGATTAAGTAAACATGAGAGAAACAGCTTGGCTGTTGCAGAGGATAATACTGGCACGAATATATGGTGCCGCGTCCAATCAAGCGCAGGCGAGCCACATCATCAAGCAAGGTGCACATGACATGGGAAAAAAAACCAGTGATACCAAGTTACCAACACTCACATGCTCCCATCCTACCAACTTGAAAATTTCAAATTTAAACATTTCAAAAAAAATCTGAAAACAATATGAATGTTCACAGAACACATGTCGACAACCCCTAAAAATTTCAGATCAAAATTTGAAATACACATGGAGAAACAAAAAAGACAAATTCAGATATGAATAGTGTCATTTCTGCTTTTATCTTCTTTTGGCACTATTCATGACGGATTTCTCTTTCTTTTGTATCTCGAGGTATATTTCGAATTTTGGTCTGAATAGGGCTTATCTGAACATGTGTTGTGAACATCCATGATTTTTTAGAATATTTTTAAAAAAATTACAATTGAACTAGTAGCATGGGAGCATTTGAGGGCCGGTATCACCTGATACTTCCCCACATGACATGAGAGAAGCACGCCTGCAGTTAGTGCATACCGCCCTAAGAAGCGACGGAACAGGAACTCCCATACTCTCCGTCTCCAGGAAAAGATGACATTGAACTCCCATACGAAACTCTCTATCAGTTTTCAAATTTCGAATTTTCTCTATCATACATACGCATATACACTCATCTCTATAAACGCAAGCGCACACACACATCATATCCCTATGACCACCTTCGAGAGACTGAACTGGCACATCATTTTGATATAGACAAAGTTGCCATAGACGCCTTCGTAATCGATGAAGAAATTTCCTCCCACTGAACGCACATCATTAAAAAGCCTGGAATAAATCTAGAAAAATGTGAGCACCAGTGTCGAGTCTAGGAATTGAAACCTGGTGAGCTCCAATCACTTGTTGGTTCGCCTTCGTCTCTGTGTCAACTCGTGTCGTAAGAGAGATATTATCATTATGGATTTTCTATCGTTGTATTGCCTCTTTGATTGGATTTTCAATTAAGTTTTACCCCATTTTTAAATCATGGAATTTTACCCTTTAAATGATTGGAGTCCTTTTGAATATTTTCTACGGTATTGTTACGTTCCCTAGGGAGGAGGTCCCACAGAACGCCTCCATAGTCGTCTGACCAAAATCACACAGTGGCAGTTGCCTTATATACAAAAAACGGACATCCTCTTATGAAGAAAATGCCATCCCTGTATAACTAAAATTGATAGAGAAAACGTTCAATGACATCTTTTCCTGAAGAGCATCCAGCAGATATTGTGGTCCTATTTACTATGTTGGTCCTCTTATTTGTAGGATTGAATTCTACGAGATATTTTCTCCAAGGATTCCCTTTTTATACATTTCATACGAATTTTAACATCCACTCAAACTTATTGCAAGTAATCATTTTTTCTCTTTCGTGAAGCAATCGAACAAAGCAAAATACATGGATTCATATATCCAGAATATTATATAATCCTATGTTTTTTGTATTTCTACGTTTTCGAAATTGTGTGAACCAAAGAGGCCTTAGTAGTTTGCTCTTTTATTTTTAAGTTCACCGATGTGGGAATCATCAAAACTACAAATGCACAACAGTTTATATGTACCTTTATGTTTTGTAATTTTCAAAGTAAGGATCATAAAGCAGTACCCACCCCCCCCCCCCACCCCCCACCCCCACCCCACCCCCACCAGCGCTCTCCTCGACCTTTAGTAGTTGCCGACTATGCGAGTTGTGTTCCTCCTTACTGGTGTCGCCGCCTAAAGATTGGACTCCTCTACACCCCTATGTTGATTGTTGAGTAGCTGATGTTAACCATGTGGCTATATTCTAATACTATAGATTGTAAGACTTGCCTATACAGTTGTATATCCATGTTCTTTTATTTATCGTGATTCGATATCTAAGAACTTAAGATATAGCTTCCCTAAGATAGTACGATCATGGATTTCATGGTGTACTTGTTTTCCTGTGGGTTTTTTAATCATCTTGATAATGAATTGGCATTGGCGGACTACTGCCGAGGTAATGATATTTTCGCAGGGGAACACCACTTGACAGGATAATGAGCTGTGAGCAAGCTTAAGACACCCAATCAGGGAGAACTCAGTCAAGATATCAATCCTTGAAAAAGAAAAGACGAGACCAAACGCAAGCACGTCGTTACATCAGTGTAAGCTCTCACTCAGCGACATGTAATGGTTGTATACAAGAGCTAAATGTGGATCGACGTTGAACTGGTAGTACTGTGCCTATATATATAAATAATAAATCCTATTAGAAGCAACGTAAGTTCATTTTTATTAACGGAAACACTAAAAATCTGACGTATCATGACAAATCTAACGTTTCTCATGACGATTTATATTGACGTGATGGTCACAAATTTAGTTTGCAAGCACGGCAAATTTCTAACAAAAAAATGAGCTGAGACAGATTTGTCATTCTCGCCAACTAAACCTGCCATCTTCAAACAACATAATTTGCCTAAAAAACATTCGAATTTGCATGGTTAAAATCTGTCGTCAGATTTGTAGTGGAGTCCATAATTATTTAGCATAAACGGGAAGATTAAAAGCGGCGAGACCGGTGGACCGTAGCAACGCAAAGGCCCGCAGCCAGAAACCGGGGATGCCGGTATAGTGGATCGCACATACCCTGACACACAGTATGTAGACAGAAAATAGTAAAATGAAAAAGAAATGAATGGAGAAGAGCACACGTCTGGACTCCAACTGTCTTCCTAGCTGGCACAACAAGAACACCAACTCACGCGTCCAGCACAATCCCCTCCCTCATAATCACACACTAAGCATGAGATTACAATCTAATCAGCCCTCGCACGCACCCTCAGGAATATTTTCAAACCAGAACAAGCGATCCACGCTTATTTATTGTTTATTACATAGAAAAAAGAAGAGGAATGAATCAACCAGAAACGACCAACATAACATGGTAGGGTGAAGTAAAATCTGGCTCCAAATGATCAATCGGCACATAACATGCAAGATGCAAAGCCAGGTCAAAAAAGGCACTTGTCCAGACTCTAGAGACGCCAATCTGTGATGCAGAGGAAAAGGAGGGCCAGCAAAGGAAAAGCCAGCCCCAACAAAAACCACACGCTCCTCAACAACACTGTTCAAGATAGGCAGCTGCCAAAAAGCAAAACTAGTTCAAATTTTGAACATGGCGGACTAGATTACACTGTAGTATTGTACAGTGGTGTGGTGTGGTGTCGCTAGCTAAGCAGAGCAGATTCTGAAGAACGAAGAAGAGGAAGGAGAAGAGCCTCTCGATCCAGGGAGGGAGGGAGGGGGGGAGAGAGAATTCACAGCCCCCCTGCAAAACTTGACACTTCTCTTGTCTTGTCTCCGTGTTCTGTCGTCGCGCCGTTCGCCGTGGCACCGCTATGGCCCCCACCGGCCCTGTCCGGTCAGCCGCCGGGCCCTCCAAAATCGGCGGCGGATCAGAAAATTTTGAACCCGAAAAAGCTCTCGAGCTTTTCCCTGTTCTTCTCATCCCACCATGCCACGGCATTGTCTCCGGGCGACTGACCCGTCCTCGTCATCGGCGTCGTCCTTGTGTCCGGACAGTCCTTGCCTGCCATGAACGGCCGCATGGAGGCGAGGCCCGTCGCGATCCCATGCCGCGGCCTCGGCATCGCGCCCGAACCCGAAGCCTTTTCCTGTTCTTCTTACCCCACCATGCCATGGCATTGTCTCCGTGTCACTACTCCGTCCTCTTCGTCGGCGTCGTCGTCTCTGGACAGTCCTTGGCTGCGTAGGAACTGCCGCATGGCGGCGAGGCCCGGCCGGCGCACGTCGCGATGCCACGCCGCGGCCTCGGCGTCGCGCCCGGCGCCCGCGAGCCGCGCGAGGACGGTGCCGGTGGCGTCGAGGCGCCGAACGGGCCAGCCCCAGCCGTCTGCCATGCGCCGGATCTTGCCGACCTGCGCCGCCGCGAGCACCCGCGTGTTCGCCTTGATCTCGTCTACTGCGGCGGCGAGGCTCTTGCGCCCGGCGAAGTAGTCTCCGATCTCCGGTACTCCGATGGCCTTGCGCAGCCCGGCGTGCGAGGCCCGCTCGGAGGCCGACGTTGTCGCGAAGTATTCGCGGAGCTCCTCGACCATGCCCTCACCCAGCATATCGTCGACGCGCCGATCGAGGTATTCGTCCAGAACTGCCTCGTCGACATCGACCCAGAGGAGACAGCAGGGGAACCTGAGCGCCGGCCGGTATCCGGTCGCCGCAGCGGCGAATGGGTCCCGAGGGGCGTGGTCGTCAAATCGCTCGGCGAGGAAGGCGTGGATGAGGGAGTTGGACCCGCCGGCCACCACTGGCACGCGCCCGCGGGCCGCGATGTCGGCCGCCGTGGCGGCGGCGAGCGAGCGGAACGAGGAGGCGGGCAGCTCGCCGGTGTTGGCGCGGATGGCGCCGAGGAGGTGGTGGACGACGCCGCGGCGGTCGGCGGGCATCACCTTGTTGGTGGTGACGTCGAGGCCGCGGTAAAGCTGGATCTTGTCGGCGTTCACCACCTCGCCATCGAGCTCTAGGGCCGCGTCGATGGACAGCTTGGTCTTGCCGGTGCCCGTTGCCCCCACGATCACCACGAGCCTCGTGTCCCCACGTTCTGCCTCCGTCTTGGTGCCGCTACAGCTGCAGCTGCAACAACCCCTGACTCTTGTCCTTTCCATGCGCACACTGGGCCATCGCGGGCGCTTATGTGTGCCGCCGCCGGCGGCGATGGCCGCGGACGCCATCGGTGAGCGGACGCCGCTGCCGATCGTGCTGATGAGGCGGCTCATATAGGCGACTCAATCCCGCGCACCCCACCAGTCACCTCGTCGCAGTAGCAGCGGGGACTCGCTTATTGCCACGGGTTGGGAAATATCAGCTGAGAGTGCCACGGCATTCTGCCGGAGGGAACACTCATGCGCGGCTTGTTGCTTGCAGTCTTGCACGGCTGGTATCTGTATTTGTGCCACTTACAGTGTCATTGCCAGTTCATGGGGATAACATATATATAGTGTATCAAATTTAATACTAATGTTAGTCCAAAGTTGTACTAAAATTGCAACACCTATTTTGAGACGGGAACATGTGAGCTGCCTGCAACGCAAGCCGGAAAACCCGCACCAGTTCCCAAAGGGTCGTTTATTCATTGAGGGTTTGTGTCCTTCTCAGAAAGGCGAGGCGAGGCGGCGGCTCTTTGCTGATGGAATAAGGTTCTTCCCGCCTTGTCCCCGTTTCGATGATGTTTCTAGCATTGTTGGAGGGCGTGTGGAGGTTTGTCTCCGACGGATCTCACAAGATTCGGTCGGCGTTTGTCTTCGGTGGATCCATGTGGATCTTGTCTTCGTTCGTCCGTGTTCATGTGTCTACAAATTGGATCCTTCTGATTTACGCTTCTCTTCATCGGCGGTGGATGCTGTTCTGGTGCGCTGGTCCTATGGGGTCTTAGCACGACGACTTCCCGACTGTCTACTACAACAAGGTTTGCCCGGCTTCGATGAGGAAGGGGCAAAGACGGCGGCGCGCCTTCGGCTCGCTCCAGTGCAAGTAGTCGTCGCTAGGTGGTCTAAGGACATAGATGTGTTTTTTACTTCTGGTGTTTTTTGTACTAACTTGACAGTTGATGAATAGATCGGAAGTTATTCCCGCAAAAAAAAAAATAGGAGCATAGCATAGGGGAGTTGTGAGCAAGGATATAGTTCATACATGACGTAGGATATAGTTCATATAATATCATCGGACTATCAAAATTCGGCATGTGTTCTACTAATTCATAGGATTATAGAGGAAATTCATCCACCGCCGCCCTTGTCCTTCCCTCCTTTATCGTCGTTGTCGCGGAAGTAGCCCTGAGAGATGCAATACAGATCAATGCTAATCTGCTCAGCGCTAGAGCTTGATGGATCGGAGCCTCACCGTAGATGTCCTCCTTTGTGGAAGGCTTGGCGGGGCACTGACGGCCCAACCATGGTCCGCCTCGAGGGAATGGACCGCCCGGGCGTGGCGCTTGTCCCAGATCCGGCTACAACTTCTTTCTCCGTGGCACCGCGTGTACAAGCACTCTCACAACGAGCACGCCGTGCCTCGACCTCTGACGGTCCGCCATAGTGGCCGCATCTGGGGCATACGAGGCCTTGCACATTGGCGTCATTGACCTCATACTCCGAGCTTGACGTCGCCGGGACAAGGACGGGACAAGGACCTAGCTTCGGGGAGCTGCAGAGCCTCTCTCTTAGTCGGGGTGAAACCTTTTGTCGGGAGCTTGCTCAGCCGATGGGGCGCGGTTCACGATGCTGACTAGAGGGAGGGGTAAAGAAGGCATATTATTAACCCCAACTATCCAAATGTGATTGTTACATGCCTCTTTCGATATAGGGTGCATTATTACTTAAAAGGTTTAAGCATTACACCTGGCATCTGCATAACTGAGATGCATGCATCCATAACCAAGTTCAAGTTCCAAAAAAAATAGAAAAAGGCGGAATACAAGTAATGATGCAGAGACTGTATAATGCCCAAGACGTAGGAGGGCCAATCCGAAGATCATGTTGCCATCCATGTCGTGTAAAAATATCCCTCCCCATGGCCTCTGTCGGGGATATACCCCGCGTATGACTCGGCCAGAAATATGACCAGGCCGGATTTGGCGACTCACCAGAGACCTGACTGATACTTGGCGACTCACTGGAGACCCGCTCGAACCTCGACGATTCATTAGTAACCCGGTGGGAGGGTCAAACGATCGACAAGACCCAACGGCCCTGAAGCCGGCTCGTGGGAAGGCCGGCTTATGTTATGGTGGGCCGGCTTAAGAGGAAAGCATAAGGAATATTTTCTTATGAAAGAAGCAAGACTAGGACTCCACTTGTAATAGAGTAATCCTAATCCAACTAGGACTAGTCATGTAACCCACCCCTTCAACTTATATAAGGAGGGGCAGGGCACCCCAAGAGGGACAAGTTTTACAAGTTAAGACATACAAGTCAATAGCTCTCGAGAGAGAGGTAGCCAACGAGCACCCTTGTAATCGTGAGCATCATCATCAATATCAATGAAACAGGATGTAGCCTTTTACCTCCATCATGAGGGGCCGAACCTGGTTAAAAACCTCGCGTCTCTCGTTCCGCTCAACCCCTCTCAAGCTACCACATAGATGCGTTGGCCTCACGACTAAGTCTTCACACTAAGGACATCTACCGTGACAAATCCACGCCAGCCTCCAAGCGTGTGCACACCATCGTAAAAATGTCTCGATTCTCCACACGTTGTAGAGACAACCCTAAACGGAGCGTACCCGTACATATGTAGATAACCTGTAGTAGAGAAGAACTTTTATCGTTAAAAATCTTATCATTTCTACATAGCTAAAACCACCGTATCACAGCAAGCGCTCCCACCTTGAGAAGAATTCTAAAATTGTTATTGATCCCATGTAACCAGTTGCCAAAAATATTAGCAACACTACATGAAGGATACAAGCCGGAAGTTACTTGGATGACTTTAGAATGACCATTTTGCATAGGAAGACAAGTCTTTTATGGTCTCATCATGGTGACAAAAAACACAATGCACACTTCCATGCTAGTTCCTCTTAATAAGGTTATCTCTGGTAAGAATGACACGTCGAGTCGGAGGTACCACACAAAGACTTTATTCTTCAGTGGTACCTTCATCTTCCAAATCATTTTATTATTATCAACTGGTATATATGACTGGATCAGCGCTCTATACATGGACTCCTCCGAGAAATTACCAATCATGTGTAGGTTCCAACGAAATACATCGGTCTCTTGCAACAATTGCATCATGGACAGGCGTTGTATCTGTTCAATGATGCAAGTCTAGGACCAATTAAATCTCTCCTGAACGTCACATTCGGTGAAAAGGGTTCCATAAGCGTGGCGATAGTACCACCCTTATGACGCACAATATTGTATATGGCAGGAAATTGTTCCCGGAGAGTGGTATTGCATAGCCACTTCTCCTCCTAGAACCCAATCTTCTGTCCTTCTTTAATGGCGAAGGATCCATAGCGGAAGAAATGTTTCTTCGTAGCCATTAGACCAGCCCAAAAGTGTGAGTCCCCAGGCTCCCAATATACGTGAGACACTACCTTTGAGCCAACATATTTTCTTCTTAGGAGGGTTTGCCACACACCATCTTTCGTAAGTAACTTAAACAACCATTTGCCAAGTAGGGACATGTTTTTAACCTCAAGGTCATGAATACCCAACCCTCCTTGGTCTTTGGGATGGCAAACCACACTCCATTTAGCCAGTCAACATTTCTTCTTTTCGCCATCTCCTTGCCAAAAGAATATTGATCGAAAATAATCCAATCTATGTAAAACTCCTTTAGGCAATTGGAAGAAGGAAATCATATACAGTACTATATTACTTAGCACTAAGTTTACGAGGACTCATGAGGCTGGGGCCATCAAAGAAGAAAACCATAGACCTCGTGGGCACGGGGGTCAGAGACGTCGTGCGCATGTAGTGTCTAGAAGGTTTTCCATCAGACCCCATGGGCACTGGGGTTAGGAGCACTGTGCACATGGGGTGTGTCTAGAGATATTTCCATGGTCTCCGTGGGCACGCCCCCTATACCTAGTAGGCACAAGGCGGGCAAGCCGAAACACAAAGGAGGGAGGGTTTAAGGCTATTCTCTTTGTGATGGGTGTAGGATGGCTAGTCTATATATTTTGCACGATCCCACACTTTAATCCAAGAAACTCAACGCCTCTTAATAGTGGGATTGTTCTATGACTTAATAGGAACCAAAACAAAAATCTCGAGTTGTCGGATAACCACATTTATTTTTTATTTTTGAAGTGGGGTTCAATCATCTCCATATAAAACCCCTTGAGAAACCAATGACTTGAGATATGCTTAGTAATCGTCGTTGGTCTCACTAACCACATTACATCACACCAAAATACCATTAGGGGTTAAAGTGCACTTATAATCTCTCCCTTTTTGGTCAATTGATGACAATAAGGTTGGCGCATGGCACAATGAATGAATACATGCAACACTATGACCATAGAAGAAGCTCCCCCTTGGTATGTGCATTTATTCAAATAAGCTTGAAATGCAAAATACAAACATACAAGGAGCCCCCCTACATCAATAGATAAGTGCAATAATTATGAGTGAAAGCACATAATGCAAGGATACATTGCACAAGTGCTTGACATGTATCAACAAGTTAAACAAGGGCGATGCAAAGATCACATGCAAGATAACCCTAGTTGGTTTTGTGTCGCCTATAAGCTTTCAAAGTGTTCTTTTGTTCTCCCGGAAAGTTCTATAACGGTTTGGTGCCAACCTCATGGTCAACCACTAGTGATTTGTGTTTGGGCTTATTTTGCCAAGGTTCAAGAAGAAGACGACGATATTGTATGTCGCGAAGATCAGACTCTCCAGTGGAGATTAGCATCCACCAAAGGATGTGAAACTGTGGTCACTTAATTCCCTAACCTTTACTTTCAGCTTATGTTGCTAGCCAGCTCATGTATCTTTTTTTAAGAAAAGGAGGACACAACCCCCGGCTTCTGCGTCATAGTAATGCACACAACCATATTTATTGATTATTAAAGAGTATGCGTATCAACATTCAGCACAACATAAACACACCGGGAAGATAAAAAGCCACGATTGACGCATAATAGGAAAATATGCCTACAAACATAGCCTATGATTGGACAACAATCTAAACCAGTTGAATTATCATGTGCTATTGTCTCCTATCAGTTGCACTCAAACATCATATGTGCCTGCCCTTCAGCACTTTGAAGTAAGGATCATGTATGGATCCATTTGGTACGTAGCCATGTAAATGACCTGCAAAAAATTGTGGATCGTCCCTCTATTGAAAACACAACCATTTATGCAAGTTCCATAATGCCCAAAGAAAAACACACACTTCCTCATGGATGTGTGCCTTAAATTTTTTTTTGACCTGGATGTGCCTTAAATTTAGATCTAGTCCCACACAACAAGTTATGGAACAAATTTGCTACACTAGTTAATGGCGACAAATTAAAGGCAACAAGGAGTATACATGAAATAAGAGCGGTAAAGGAACAAGTAATAAAAATATGATGATTTTTTCCTCTTCATCACAAAATCAACATTTTCTACTACCTTGTTAATTTTGGTTTGCCACATTATCCTTGTTAAGAAAACACGTCCGTGTCAAAACCGTTTTTTAATCTTTACCAGAACCTTAGTTTTCCATGGTGTCTACGGAAGACAATCCAGATATTCAATAAGATTAATATACATGGATATAAACAAGAATACACTAGAAGAATGTATACACGAGTGGAAGGAATTCGGCTCATTAGTTAAGTTGGTTGACATCAATAGTTGAACTAAATCTAGCCATGTCACCCACTTATCCCCGACTAAGGCACGTCGAAACTATATATTGAACGAACTTGTCTCTAATACTATATGAACACAATTCCCTTTTTTGTTGCACAATATTATCAAGGTTGAGTATTATAAAGCTAAAGATGTATCCACAGCGTTGAATACTCACATAGAAACTCATAGTCCTCCCATCAGCTAACTTAAAACAACCTCCAAGAAAGTTTACTTGCATCAATTAAATGACACGCAATTGCTTATTCATGGAATTGTTTGTACCAGTTGTATCTAGTCATATAGGACAATTCATTTAGTTACATATTTAGAGAACTTATAATTATGCTTAAAGAATTAAAAAAACTCGTTAGTTGCCTATTTAGCTCCACTCTAGTTTAAAACTTGCTAGTTGCCTATTTACCTCCACTCTAATCAACATTTTTTATCCTTTCTAAAGAGTGATGTAATATCAAGAGCGAACAACCCACAATGATTCATTCTTCTCTTCTCGCTCTTCTCGTTTTACACGATCCAAATACTCATTAACTTCAGATAGCTGGCCACACCTGTCGTGTGGTCACCATGACTCGGGATCTAATATTTAATTCTTTACTATTCCCTTGTTCCACAATGTAGTAAGTATAGATATTTTGAGAAGTCAAACTTTAATAACTTTGACCAAATTTGTAGATAAAAACATATACATCTAGAATACCAAATACATTTCATTAGATGCATCACAAGACATACTTTCATATTGTATATATTTGATGTTGTAGATATAAATAGTTTTCTCTATAAACCTGGTCAAAGATTGTAAAGTTTGACTTTAAAATAATAATCTATAAACACTACATTATGAAACGGAGGGAGTATATGACACCCCGCACGTTGTTGCGGGGATGTTTTGTAATATACCTCAATGAAATTGGAAGATATTCAGAGTAATAATATGAGAACTAAAACGTAAAATACATATGATTTATTGTGTTTGATTATTGTATAGTTGTAAAATACTTATATTAAATATAAATATCATAATCAAATGTGGATTTTCATTCATGTTTGCATGTTGAAGTGACTTTTCTATGATTGGTTCCGTGTTATGTTGAACCCTTTTCCATGCATATTCATGATGAGGTGCCATGCTTGCATGTTAAGGGAAATAGTTTAATGGGGGCTAACCATTTGGACATAGAAGATATGCACTGAGAACATTCACGGGCACTTCTCTGAGATCATTGGTAAGGCTCCGATGAGCCAAACGGATTTCAACTGGCAGGATCTCAATCTCGATACTTGCAACTTGCACGACCTTGTTGCACCATTCACCGAGAAGTAGGTGTGTGATGCTATTCACCATATGCCTAGTGACAAGGCTCCTGACCAGACGGTTTCACCGGTGATTTCTTAAAGCAATGTTTGGTGATCATTAAAAATGATTTCCCGAGGGCTATCAACCACTTTGACAACCTGCATGACGCTAACCTTTCTTGGCTCAACTCCGCCAACATCATGATGTTGCCTAAAAACGAGGGCGCAGAGGGCGTGGACGATTATAGACCTATTAGCCTCATTCATGCATTTGCAAAGATTATAGCCAAAATTCTAGCCATGCGGCTAGGTCCTCACATGAGCACCCTCATTTTCAAAGCCCAAAGTGATTTCATCAAGAGGAGGAGGATCTATGATAAATTCATGTATGTGCGCAATCTCGAGCATAGGCTTCACAAGAGAAAAAACCTTCCTATTGTTCAAGATTGACATCTGAAAGGCATTTGACTCGGTTCGTTGGGAGCACCTTCTTGATGTACTCCAATGTAGGGGCTTTACTAGAAAGTTCAGAGACTGGATTGCTGCTTTGTTGTGCTCCTCGTCATCCTGAGTGTTTCTCAATGTTGTGGCCAACCCCCATCAAGCATGGCCGAGGCTTACATCGTGGATCCACTATCCCCATTTCGTCATTGCTATCGACCACCTTAAACACATCCTTGACTTGGTAACATCGCATGGCCTCCTTCACAAGGTTAGGGGTCAGGGAGCCATCATGAGATCTTGATTATATGCGGACGGCACACCATATTTATGGAACAAATGAAGAACAACATTGATAACTTTGCTTGCATACTCTGTTGCTTCGGGGAGGTCACCAGTCTATCCATCAACTTCCAATAGTGTCGTCGCCCCCATTCGTTGCTCTAATTGAAAATTTTATGGCATCCTCACTAGTCTTTCGACCACCTGTGCCTCCTTCCCTATCAAGTACTTGGTCCTTCCTATCTTAGTTTGGCAACTTAAGAGAACCGATTTTCAGTTCATTGATGACAAGATTTCTAAGAGGTTCACTCCTTGGGACAGAAGGAACATCACCACCATGGCCCCTTGGTGCGCCTGTCAAGTCCGTGCTTACCTCCCAAGATATCTACCGTATCACTCCACTCATTCCACCTTAGGCTTCATAGAATTAACAAAGCTGAGAGGACATTTCTTTGGTATGAAAAGAACAAGACTATAGGTGCTCAATGCAAGGTCAATTGGGACACCGTTTGCCTCCCGTGTGGCTTTGGGCGGCTAGGTGTGCAAAACCTATTCAAGTCAGTCTCTGTTCTTTGTTTACAATGGCTTTGGTTCAAATGGAAGCAGCTGACCAAGATATAGGTTGGTATGGAAGCCCTTGTGATGACTTGAAACATGATTTGTTGTACGCCTCCACTATCATTAGCATCAGTAATGCGGAGCATGCCTCCTTTTGGGATTCTCCATGGGTTAATGGCATATGCCCTAACGAGATTGCACCCTTGATCTTTGAGTCCCGTTGCAAGCATTGCAAGGTAGCCGAGGCTTCGAAAGATGGTGCTTGGCCCTCTAGAATAAAGCTTCCCACCCTTTGGAAGATGGACCATATTTGCCTAGTTGTCTATCTTTGTGTCAAGTTGTGGGATTTTCTGCGACCCATGAGGGCACTGAGGATGACATAATTTGGAAGCAAACTCCTAGTGGACACGCCCCATCCTCGAGCACATGGTTTGGAAGGTTGGGAACCTTTGATGGTCTGTTTTGTGCATGGTTGGCCATCCAAAATCGAGTTTGAACCATCGATGGAAAAGTGTGGGTATGAAATTGTGTTTTAGGGCCCATTTGATGAAATCGTTAAGCATCTCTTCTTCAAGTGCCGGTTCTCTGTCAGGCATTGGGGCATGATTAAAGCATGGTTCAACCTTCACGCCGTCGGCATGTCCTCTTGGGGCGTGATGCATTCCATCAAGGAGTGTGGAGCAGCATGTCAGAAGCGCATATACCAAATCGGAAGGCCATGGATTCTCTCAGCATGCTCTCATTTTAGACTATCTGGAACGAGCACATCATGCGAGTTTTCTGCCACAAGTCCGCGCGTCCACCTATACTCCTTGCTAGAATCAAGGAAGAAGACATCCTTTGGTCCATTGCGGGAGCCAAACACTTGGGGAAATCATGTTGGAAGAGTGAGCGATTAGTTGTAACAGTGTCATTTATAAAACTCTCATTCCTTAATTGATGAGGCAGGTCTTTTGTCTCGGTTTTAGAAATAATAATACAAATACACCAACACAGCGGATCAGCCGCATAACGCCATAACCTACGATGTAGCTCGCGTTGCTCTTGCTCATGTGCAGGGGACTAGACAAGATGTCAAAGGCACCCCTTGCACCCCTTGCACCCCTTGCGCTCGGCGCCGCCTCCTCGCGGCCGTTGCTAGATGAGTGCGGCCGCCGGCTGATCAGGAGCCGCTCTTGGCCAATGCCTTGGCGCCGGCCAAGACCTAATTATAATCTACCTTTTTCTTTTAGGAGGCTTTGAGCTATTTTTCAGGAACCCTATTGTATTTTCAATCGCTAACTAGTGGGCTCATTTTTACATGATTTGTTTTGCGGAACATGCGCCATCCCTAAAGACGTTTTGCAGTATGTCATATACTCCCTCTATCAGTGTCTAATGCATTTTTCAAGGCTCACTTCGACCACATATTAAAGCAATAATATATGACATGCAAGTTACATAAACTATATAGTCAAATTAATACGTGAAATGAGCTTTCAATAATATAATTTTTACATCATACATCATATATACTATTTAATCGTATCAAAAGTCAAAGGCAGTCTCGAAAAACATATTAGGCCCTATATATATAGGGAGTACCGATTTTGCAGAACGAGATTTTGCGGTATATGCTGAGTTGCTCTTATTGTGTGAATTCACGGTTACAGGACGAGTTTTGTAGTGCCATCGAGTGCTGGGTTGTCTTGAATAGGAGCAGCACGCAGGGAATTTCAGTGGATGTTGCTTCGTTCTGCACGCGCAGGCGCACACTCGGTCCATCTCCGCGTTTCGGGGCTTCCTGTCCAGCGATCCGCGTAGCAAGCTAGCATTACTGACCGACAGATGTGGCTCTACAGTTGAATGTTTCTCCGAATCTCGACGTATTCTCCTAAATCCTAATCAGTGCTGACCATGATAGATGATTAGATTTTCTTACCTTCTTTATTCAGTTCTGCTCCCTTCACCATTAGCAGTGCTCACATTGCTTCCTGATTGCGCATCCACCGGCCCTTCACCATGGTAGATTTCGTTGGGACTCGAATCCAATGCAGATTTCATTGCTTCTCCACAGATCTTTATTTTCTCTAGCTGAAAACAGTGTACGCAGTAGCTAGTATCACGTATAGCAGTGTACATGCATCAAGATCGACGAGCCAATTTGTAGGCTAGAGATCACGAATGTAGTCCATTTTGTGTCAGACCTGAAAAAGGCAACTTTCAGCAGCTTAATTCAACAACGTCATTCTTCTCCCAAAGAAAGACGGCATGAAACAGCAAATAAGCCTCATCCGTGTCATCACGACGATTACTGCAATGAGACATTCACGAATCAAGACATTCTGAGGGGTAAGAATTTTTTGAAGAACTTTTGAAATTAGAACGCCATGCTCTCATCCTCCTCGATCTTCCCAAATGGATACCTGGCTTAGGAAATCTTCAACACAGACTTTCAAACCTCCCGCAACTGACCGGACCATGTGGTCGACATGTTTTGTCATCCAACTCTGCATCGCTCCGTTCAGCGGTCCGGACACACTTTTTTCCGCAAGCGGAGACAAACTAGGGGGAGGGTTGCTGGCGTCCAGACTGATGCCATGCCTGCGTCTGATTAACCGGGCCCACCAAAAACACATTTCCCGCGCTCGCGCGTTTTCCCGCTCAAAGCCAGCTGGCCGCATTCATGCCGGCCCAGAGCGGACGTGACTGCTCACTGGAGCCGGAATTGAAGCGGCTCGCAGGCCGAGAGCGCCGCCCGTTGATCGCTCGATATGCACGCATCCGCCTGCCCACCTACCTCCGTTAAACCGACATGTGCGTCAAGGAACCTACTCTGGTGCCTGAGCACCACAAGTCTGTTCCTGTGCCAACGACCATTAAACACCTCTTCGGCTGGCTCCTTGCATCCGCCCGCTATATAAACATGTCCAAGCGTCAGGAAAGAACCACACCTCACCTTTGCTCTCTCCATCTCCTCCTTGCACAACACCCACCATGGCCTCCGGCAAATAGAAGGATTTCTTCGACATTGCTGCTGCCTAGGTTGCCCGATGAGCCACGCCGATACAGGTTGGCTTGCCCGCAAACCCTTTGGATCCAACGCTACCACCATCGCCACACGCTCCTTGCCCATCCAGGCTGGACAACGTCGTCTCCCGGCAAATCCTCCGCGAGCAATGGTGGCAACGCGTCAAGCAGGTGGGGAAAGAAGCCATGGCGGCGGTGTCCGGCATGTCCGCGGCCACCGCGGACAATGAGGAAAAGTATATCATGGGAGGCCGCTGCCGTTTGGGTTCCACGAAGGCCATTGCCACCGCGTCGCTGGTTTACACAGCCGGTGTCTTGCCCGGTAAGTGAGGGCATAGACCACGAAAACCGTCTTGCCCTGCCCAAAAAGTCAACCCTGATCCGTGCTTCACGAAAGCCGAGGGAGGCTATTCCTCCCCTTTTGCCGAAGCATATCCCTCCAGGGCTAATGGCAATATGATGAGCGGGCTGCCGGACATGGGGAAGACATGTTGTAGGAATGGAAATCTGCCGCGGCAGGCCCTAGACCAGTACCGCAGTCCAGTATAGCTTAGTTAAAAAATATGCCTGAAATGTAAATGTTTTCATCTGCTTTGAATGAAAATCATCCAGTTCGCATGTAATTCATTTATTTATTTAAATCTGATTTGAAATATATGCGAATAGCATTGGATGAACGGCTCCCGCATTCGTGTCCGTGAACTGGTCCCCCTGTCTGTGGACGGATGCGGATTCCGGTTTGTCGTTGGAGATGCCCTTACCTAGCAACCCCATCAAGAATGAGGCCTTAGAGCATCTCCGACCACAATGAGCTAACTCTATGTGACGCCCGGATAATTAAGCTACAGTAATTGTCTGCTAATGATGCCATGACACCTTTGTTACAGTTGCAAATCACGTTTTTGATCGAAATGTTTCAAATTCAAAAAAAATTAAATATTGTCACACATCAAAACTTTTCAAACAATAAAGAAAAAATTGTTCGGGATGTGTAAATTAATACCTAGGAAATTATAGTGCAGGAGGCACTTATTTAGAAAGGCCTAAACATTTTAAAGATGAATTAAAACAGAAAAGAAAATAAATAAAAAAAAAGATCTAAACAAAAACTAAACAACAAAAAAAAGGAAGAAAGACCCCCCCACGCTGGGTCTCAGCCCAGCTGGCCATCCAACCGGGCCGGTCCACCTCTCCTCTCATTATCCCCCACGACCGGAACCCACCAACACCCCCACCCCCACCGACACCACAACCCCCTCCCCGAAATATCTCCTGATCCCAATCCGCTGGCACCCCGCTCGCCGGTCGGCTGCAGCATGGCCGGCCACCGTCGCCACCACCTCGCCTCCCCTCGCCGGTCTGTCACTCGTGCCGGCCTCGGCCACCCCGGCCCGAGCCACCACCCGCGGTGGCGCCCCCGATCTCCGGCACCCGACGCGCCCGTCGCCACCAGGCCGTCGCCGGACCGCCGCCCCTCTCTGCCGAACTGCCTCCTCTTCGCCTCCACCCCAACGGACTCCCTCGAGCCTCGCCGACCCCTGTTCCCCTGCTCGAATGTGAGCACGCCGCCGCTCGAACCCTCCCTTTGCTCTCTCTCCGCACGCCGCGCTCCGCCTCCCCCCCGTCACGGTCACCCCGCACCCAACGCCGTCGTTCGCGCACATCCCCTCCTCCTCGCACGCGCTCGCTGCCGTGTCCGCGCCCTGGCTGCGTGTTGCGCTCAGTGTGGCCACGCACCACGCGCCACCCCCCCACGGCCGCACCCCGGCCACCGTGGCCGGTGGGCTGACACGCCACCCGAGCCACGCGCTCACCCGCGCCCCCCTCCTCCGCCGGCCCGCCCCCGCCGTGACCTCTGCTGGCCGGCGGCGCTATAGCGACGGCCCTGCCGTCTCGCATGCGCGTCCAGCCAGTGGCTGGCTGGCTGGGGCCACCGACATGTGGGCCATGGCCCAATAGTTATAACAAAAAAATGGAATAAAAGAAGGGTTTTTAATAATAATAATTAAAATAAATTTTTAGTTAATTAATTAATTAGATGATGATCAGACTAATCTAATTTCTGCCATTAGAAATGTGAGAATGACAAGGGGGCCCACCCCCTATTGACTAGTCAAAGTTGATTGGTCAATAGGGACCCCCTGGACCCACATGTCAACTGGTGCACATTCTGTGTACACTATGCTGGTACCCCTAGCAATTTAATATTTAATTTCGAATTAAAATAAATTCATAAAATTCTTTAAAACTTTGAAAATTAATATAAAATAAACCGTATATCGGATGAAAATACTTTGTACATGAAAGTTGCTCAGAACGACGAGATGAATCCGGTTACGCAGCCCGTTCGTCCGCCACACATCCCTAGCATAGTGAACGCGCAACTTTCCCCCCTCCGGTTCATCTGCCCGAAAACGCGAAACATCGGGATACTTTCCCGGATGTTTCCCCCCTTCGTCGGTGTCACCTCCTACCGCGTCAGGGCATACCTAGCACCGCGTATTGCCTCATTATGTTTTGTGATGCTTTGTTTGCATTATATTTATTGTTTCTTCCCCCTCTTCTCTCGCTAGACACCGGGACCAACGCCGCTGCTACCCAGTACGACTACGGTGTTGACGACCCCTCTCTCTTGATCACTAGATATCGCCTACTCTTCTCTATACTGCTTGCATTAGAGTAGTGTAGCATGTTACTGCTTTTCGTTAATCCTATCCTGATGCATAGCCTGTCCTTGCTACTACTGTTGTTACCTTTACCTGCAATCCTAATGCTTAGTATATGATGCTAGTTTATCATCAGTGGCCCTACACTCTTGTCCGTCTGCCATGCTATACTACTGGGCCGTGATCACTTCGGGAGGTGATCACGGGCATATACTATATACTTTACACTGTTACATTACCTGTGGTACTGTTCAGAGATGGGGGCTGAAGGGGCAGGTGGCTCCATCCAGGTAGTGGTGGGCCTGAGTTCCCGACGGCCCCCGACTGTTACTTTGTGGCGGAGCGACAGGGCAGGTTGAGACCAAGTAGGAGAGAGGTGGGCCTGGCCCTGGTCAGCGTTCGCGAATACTTAAACACGCTTAATGAGATCTTGGTATTTGATTTGAGTCTGGCCACTGGCTTATACGCACTAACCATCTACGCGGGGACAGTTATGGGCACTCGACGTCGTGGTATCAGCCGAAGCCTTCATGACGTCAGCGACTGAGTGGCGCGCGCCGGGTTGGACCGCGTAACACAACTTCCTTTGTAATGGAGGTTGCTAGGTCTGCTCACCGGCCGCGTACGCAACGTGCAGGTGTGCAATGGGCGATGGGCCCAGACCCCTGCGCCATAGGATTTAGACCGGCGTGCTGACCTCTCTGTTGTGCCTAGGTAGGGCTGCGACGTGTTGATCTTCCGAGGCCGGGCATGACCCAGAAAAGTGTGTCCGGCCAAATGGGATCGAGCGTGTTGGGTTATGTGGTGCACCCCTGCAGGGAAGTTGATCTATTAGAATAGCCGTGTCCCTCGGTAAAAGGATGACCCGGAGTTGTACCTTGACCTTATGACAACTAGATCCAGATACTTAATAAAACACACCCTTCCAAGTGCCAGATACAACCGGTGATCGCTCTCTCACAGGGCAACGAGGGGAGGATCATCGGTTAGGATTATGCTATGCGATGCTACTTGGAGGACTTCAGTCTACTCTCTTCTACATGCTGCAAGACGGAGGCTGCCAGAAGCGTAGTCTTCGACAGGACTAGCTATCCCCCTCTTATTCCGGCATTCTGTAGTTCAGTCCACATATGATACCCTTATTCCATTTGATACCAATGCATACATATGTAGTGTAGCTCCTTGCTTGTGAGTACTTTGGATGAGTACTCACGGTTGCTTTGCTCCCCCTTTCCCCCCTTTCTATACTCGATTGCTGCGACCAGACGATGGAGCCCAGGAGCCAGACGCCACTGTCGACGATGACTACTTCTACTCAGGAGGTGCCTACTACTATGTGCAGCCCGCTGACGACGACCAGGAGTAGTTTAGGAGGATCCCAGGCAGGAGGCCTGCGCCTCTTTCGATCTGTATCCCAGTTTGTGCTAGCCTTCTTAAGGAAAACTTGTTTAACTTATGTCTGTACTCAGATATTGTTGCTTCCGCTGACTCGTCTATGATCGAGCTCTTGTATTCGAGCCCTCGAGGCCCCTAGCTTGTAATATGATGCTTGTATGACTTATTTTATTTGTAGAGTTGTGTTGTGATATCTTCCTGTGAGTCCCTGATCTTGATCGTACACGTTTGCGTGTATGATTAGTGTATGATTGAATCGGGGGCGTCACACTCTACTCTCTATACATACGTGGACGTGCCCTATTAGTGACCGGGCGTGATAACCCACAAGTATAGGGGATCGCAATAGTTTTCGACGGTAGAGTATTCAACCCAAATTTATAGATCGACACAAGGGGAGCCAAAGAATATTTGCAAGTATTAGCAGTTGAGTTATCAATTCAACCACACCTGGAGATTAAATATGTGCAGCAAGGTTATCAGTAGCACAGTAATATGATAGTTTTGATAATAGTAGAAACAACAATAGTAACGGTAACAGTGATAACAATGATTTTGTAGCAAGTGTGACAGTAACAACAAAAGTAGTAATGTAGGAATTTCATAGGCATTGGATTGGTGGATTCGTTGGATGATATTCATCATATAACAGTCATAACCTAGGGCTAATCAAAACTAGCTCGAGCTCATAAATATAATGTAGGCATGTATTCCGTAAATAGTCATACATGCTTATGGAAAAGAACTTACATAACATCTTTTGTGCTACCCTCCCGCGGCAGCGGGGTCCTCAAGAAAACTAAGTGATATTAATGCCTCCTTTTAATAGAGATCTGGAACAAATCATTGATATATAGTGAACACATGAACTCCTCAAATTACGGTCATCACCGAAAAGTATCCCAATTACTGTCACACTGGGGTTTATGGATCATAACACGTAATAGGTGAATATGACTTGCAAGATCGGATCTAGAACATAAACGGTTCAGATCTGAAATCATGGCACCCGGGCCCAAAGTGACAAGCATTAAGCATGGAAAAGTCATAACAACATCAATCTCATAACATAATGAATACTAGGGATCAAGCCCTAACAAAACTAACTCGATTACATGATGAATCTCATCCAACTCCTCACCGAGCAGCAAGCCTACGAAGGAATTACTCACTCCCAGTGGGGAGCATCATGGAATTGGCGATGAAGGAGAGTTGGTGATGACGCAGATCAAAGACCCCCCTCTCCGGAGCCCCGAACGGACTCCAGATCTAGCCTTCCGATGAAGAACAGGGGGTGGAGGCAGTTCTGTATCATGAAATACGATGAAACTTCGTCCCTGATTTTTTCTCCAAAAATAGGACTTTATAGAGTTGGAATCAGGGTCTGCGGGGCCACCAGGTGGGCACAACCCACCTGGGCGCGCTTGGAAGGGGGGGCCTGGTGGGTTGTGCTCACCCAGGGGCCCCCCTCCGGTGGTTCTTGGCTCCAGTATTTTTGTATGTATTCTGAAATAATTCTCCAAAAAGTTTCGTTTCATTACGATAACTTTTATTTCTACACAAAAACAACACCATGGTAGTTTCGCTGAGAACAACGTCAGTTCGGGTTAGTTTCATTCAAATCATGCAAATTAGAGTCCAAAACAAGAGGAAAATCATTAGGAAAAATAGATACAACGGAGACATATCAACTCCCCCAAGCTTAAACCTTTGCTTGTCCTCAAGCAATCCAGTTGACAACCTGAAAGTGAGAAAGAAAAACTTTTACGAACTCTTTTGCTCTTGTTAACATAAATAAGCTTAAGTAGCACCCATGATTTCAGCAAAGATTATGACTAACCATGTCAACAATAACTCTTAAAAAACACATTAACCCATATCAATTGCATAATCAACTAGCGAGCAATAATAAGATATCTCAAATGCCAACACTTTGTGAAAACAATCATGATATAATATGACAACAATGGTATCTCGCTAGCCCTTTCTGAGACCGCAAAACATGAATGCAGAGCACCTCTAAAGTTCAAGAAGCGACTAAACATTGTAATTCATGGTAGAAAAGATCCAGTCATGATGCATCCAACATTAACTATGCACAATGCATGAGGAGGGCAGTAGTGCCCCTCAGATCTGGCGCTTATTTGAGAAGGTGATGACTCAACATAAAAGTAAATAGATAGTCCCTTCGCAGAGGGAAGCAGGAATTTGCAGCGGTCTCAGAGCTCAGATTTTTAAAACAGAGATAAATGAAATTTTGGGAAATGCACCCTTCCTGTTTACGCCACAACCGAAGGTTATCAATATATTTCATGCTAAACACATTAGTGGCGGTTCCCAAGCGATAAAAGTATAGGTTTACTCCCCCTCCACCAACAAACACACTTCATGGCTAGTCGAATCCATGGGTACCGTCCATACCAACATCAGTCCTAGAGGAGTTTTGTTTAATTATTTGCAATTTTTGATTTCGGGACTGGGAATCCCTATTACCGCCCCTCTCGTGCAAGGACGAGTGCATAAACACTCATCATGAGAATAACCCGCTTAGCATGGAAGATACCGACCACCCCCTGTCGCTCTATGAACAATCCAGGAACACAAAAACAGATGTTTATTTGAAGTTTTTAGAGGTGGCACATGAAAATTTACTTAGAACGGTAGGGTAATACCGCATATAGATAGATATGGTGGACTTATTCAGAATAACTTGGGTTTTAGGATTTTGATGCACAAGCAGTATTTCCGCTTAGTACAGGCGAAGGCTAGCAAATAGGTTGAGAAGCGGCCAGGTAGAGAGCGAAAATGGTCATGAACATGCATTATGAATAATGAACATTGAATACTAGCATGATTAGGATATGGACACTACGAACTAAATATCATAGAGGCTATGTTGGTTTTGATTCAACTACATGAATGAACATGTGCCAAGTCAAGCCACTTGAAACATTCAGAGGAGGATACCATATTAGCATAATACATCACAATCATTTTAACGCAATATTGACATCCAAGATAAATCATTATCCACTCCTAGCTACTTAAGCATGGCATGAGTGTAGCGACCAGACCTCAACCAGTCTGATCTCTGTGCTTCAGTGTCATCCCTGGATCAGTAATACTGACACACACAGTACTTGAAGGATTTATAACAGAGTAGCAATCACACACTTATTACATCGAATGTCTCAAAAGAGAACTTATTACAATAAATATGGCTTAAGGCCATCTAATAACGAGAACAACGGAAGGCTTGGAAGATAAGTGAGTCCATCAACTCCAACGGCATCACTGAGTATAGAACCACGACCTAAAGGCACCTTACTCGTCGTCTGAAAAGTCTGCAACATGAACGTTGCAGCCCAAAACGGGTCAGCACATGGAATAAGCTGGCAATGTAACACGTAGAGAGCAATACAAGAATAAGACTATACTACATGCATATTTGGCTGGTGGAAAGCTCTATGGTTACAATTTTTGCATAAAGCCAATTTTTCCCTACTGCAAAGGAATACATTTTATTTAACTATCATGGTGGTTGTTAAACACTGAGAGTGTAGACACCCTCTCAATCCCAATTAAGCATCATCATTAAAACCCAACAATATTAATTGAAGTAACATGATGAGATTCACATGATAATCCAAGTACTAGATACTCAAGTTGTCCATAACCGGGGACACGGCTAACCATGATTAGTTTATACACTCTGCAGAGGTTTGCACACTTTTCCCCACAAGACTCGATCTCCTCCATTGGGATTCTCGCACTACATGATGTTTGAGAAACGGATGACCGAGACATAGTCTTTCAGAAGCGCTAGCACCTTACGAACGGGTAGACCGTACCACCTACATCCCCTACATCTGCTAGTCTACCACTGTAAGAGTTCGCATGACTTAGTCAACTATGCTAGACCCATAGTAGCTTGTGGCTGTACACGGAAGTTTCTAGTATGAATAATCTCATGATCCCTTTGAGCCTGGGTGGCGGTCCGAAAGAAAAACAGGCAATCGCTGGAACACCCAGGTGCCTCAATCCACCCAGATGTGTGTTTAAGTTGCCACCTTAAATAAACCATTAATTTATCAATCTCACATCTGTCATGGATTCACTCACCCAATCCACGTCTACTAGCAATAGCATGGCAATAAGCAAACGTAGAAGTAGCTCCCAAAGGTTTGATAATAAAATAGCTAATAGGTAATATCTCATCTACTTCCCAAAACCCACAATTTAATTAGATCCTAATCATGCAATGTTTAAGGGTTGATCTAATGCAATAAAAACTGGGTAGTAGGAGGTATGATCAAAGTGTTACTTGCCTTGCTGAGGAGCCACGAAACCTACAGATTCGAAGTAGCAAGCGGGGCACTACAGGTACTCTATCGCAAACAAACAAGCATACAATAAGTACTCATCTAATGAATAGGTAAAACTCAAATAAGAGATCTAACCAGAAAGTTCAACTTAAGAACTCCGGTTGGCAAAAAGAATCTAATCGAACGAAGCAACGAAAGACAAACGACGAAATAAACAAACTTCGTTTACTATTCTGGTTCTAGGTCAAATTTTATAGAAGCAAAAACTTGTTTGAGTTGGTTAAACGGAAAGAGGGTTTCGAGACGAAACTCCAGGCGCTTGAATCGCCTGATTCCGATAAACGAGCAAAAAGTTATACTAGAACAAAAATCGGATCAAAAATCGCGATCAGAAATAATCACGGAAAATCTGAGAAAAAGAAAAATGACGAATAGATTAACGAACGGACGTTCATTATCTGGAACTAAACGATGAACGCGTTCGTTAAAACGAACGAACGAGCGAACGCTCGCTAAATAAACTAAACCGAAAAACCAATCTAAAAAACGGATCTAAAAAAACCGACGAAAAACCGAACGGTTTTTAAGGAAAACCAGCGGCGGGCGGGGTCAACCTCGACAGCGGCGGGGCAGCGGGGCTTCGGCGCGGCGGCGGGGTGCGGCGGTGCGGCGGCGGCGGCGCTAGGGCGGCGGCGGCGGGCGCTAAGGTTTGGGGCGGCACGTGCAGGGCTCCCCGGCTTATAAAGGCCCGGCCGGACAGAGTCCTGGCCGAACACGGCCCAAGGTCGGTTTCGTTTTTTTATAATTACGCACAGAAAAACAAATAAAAAGTAATACTAAACGGACTCCAAAAATCCCAAAATAAATTTCCCCCGGCTTCTAAAATCAAGCCGCACAGGATGAACATTTATTTGGGGCCTAAATGCAATTTTGAAAAACGCGCATTTTTCATAAATTCAAATAAAATAGCAAATAAAACCAAAATAAAATCTTATTTGATTTTATTATTAAATCCTCAATATTTCTTTATTTTTGGGAAAGTCATTTTATTCCCTCTCTCATATTTGTATAATAGAAATAATTGAAGATAAAATAAATAAAATCAAATGATCCTATTTCCAAAATTTGAGGAAACTCAAATATGAAAATAACGAAGTTCCAACTCTCTTCGAGGGTCCTTGAGTTGTGTAGAACTTATAGGATCAAACCAAAAGCAAGTAAAATATGATATGCAGTGATGATCTAATGTATAACATTCCAAATTGAAAATTTGGGATGTTACAAACCTACCCTCCTTAAGATGAATCTCGCCCTCGAGATTCGGGTTGGCTAGAAAATAGGTGAGGGTGGTCCTTCAGCAGATCTTCCTCTCGCTCCCAGGTGGCTTCATCCTCGGTGTGGTGGCTCCACTGAACTTTGCAAAACTTGATAACCTTGCCGCGGGTGACTCGGCTGGCATACTCAAGAATCTTGACTGGTTTCTCCTCATAGGTCAAATCACTGTCCAACTGAATTGCTTCCAGCGGCACTGTATCTCTCAGCAGTATATCAGCCATCTCTGCGTGGCACTTCTTCAACTGGGAAACGTAGAATACATCGTGAACTCCTAACAATCCTTTGGGTAATTCCAACTTGTAGGCTACTTCTCCCATACGCTCCAAAACCTTGTATGGTCCTACAAAATGTGGCGCTAACTTTCCTTTAACTCCAAAACGCTTAACTCCTTGAAGTGGAGATACTCGAAGATAAACTCGGTCTCTGACTTCGTAAGCTGTCTCCTTGCGTTTAGAATTTGCATAGCTCTTCTGCCTGGACCGGGCTACCTTGAGTCTATCGCGAATCAACTTCACCTTCTATTCAGATTCTTTAATCAAATCTGGTCCAAACAACTGGCGGTCTCCAACTTCATCCCACGACAATGGGGTCCTGCACCTCCTTCTGTACAAGGCTTCAAAAGGGGCCATCTTCAAACTGGATTGATAACTGTTGTTGTAGGAGAACTCTACGTATGGCAAATTATCGTCTCAACTAGATCCTTAATCTAGCGCACAAGCTCTCAGCATATCCTCCAAAATCTGATTGACTCTCTTGGTATGTCCATCTGTCTGTGGATGAAAAGTTATACTGAACTCTAGCCTGGTACCCAAAGTTTCGTGCAACTGATTCCAGAACTTTGAGGTAAACTGGGTTCCTCTATCTGATACAATGCTCCTTCGAACTCCATGCAGACATACGATCCTGGTCATGTATATCTTTGCCAACTTAGCACTGGTGTAGGTAGTCTTCACTGGAATGAAATGAGCTACCTTTGTCAAACGATCGACTACTACCCAAATCGAGTCATAAGCGGAACGTGTTCTAGGCAAACCTGTGATAAAATCCATGCCTAGCTTATCCCATTCCCAGTCGGGTATTGGCAATGGCTGTAGCAATCCCGCTGGCTTCTGATGCTCTGCCTTTACTCTCCGACATACATCACAAACTGCTACATACTCCTCAATATCCTTCTTCATTCCAGTCCACCAGAAAGTATTCTTCAAATCCAAATACATCTTGGTATTTCCTGGGTGAATCGAATATGGTGAATCATGGGCCTCCTGCAGAATCAACTTCCTGATCTCCGGGTCATTAGGCACATAAACACGGTCTTCAAACCATAAGGTATCATGCTCATCCTCACAAAATCCTTTAGCTTTTCCTTTGCTCATCTTCTCTTTAATAGAAGCAATCTCCTTGTCAGTCTTCCGAGCTTCTCTGATCTTATCCATCAAGGTAGACTGAATCTCCAATGCTGCTACATAGCCTCTCGGAATTATCTCCAAACATAGCTCACGAAGGTCCTCGGCTAACTCCTTCGGTAAATCTCCCGTCATTAGGGTGTTGACATGGCTCTTATGACTCAATGCGTCAGCTACTATGTTAGCCTTTCCGGGATGATAATGCAATCTCATATTGTAATCTTTGATGAGCTCCAATCATCTCCTTTGCCTGAGATTCAACTCCTTCTGCGTGAAAATATATTTCAAACTCTTGTGATCCGTGTACACCTCACAATGGTTTCCAATGAGAAAATGTCTCCAAGTCTTCAATGCATGCACTACGGCTGCTAAATCCAAATCATGCGTGGAATAATTCAACTCATGAGGTTTAAGCTGTGGTGAGGCATATGAAACAACTCCTCCCTCCTGCATAAGCACTGCTCCAAGTCCTCGACGTGAAGCGTCGCAATACACCTCATAATCCTTGTTCTGATCCGGCAAAATCAACACTGGTGATGTAACCAGACGTTTCTTCAACTCCTGGAAACTGGCCTCACATTCCTCAGTCCATTTGAATTTGGTATCCTTCTTCAACAACTCCGTCATAGGTTTTGCAATCTTCGAGAAATTTTCAATGAATCTCCGGTAGTATCCCGCGAGTCCAAGAAAACTCCGGATCTCTCCAACTATTGTTGGGGCTTCCCAATTTGTCACAGTGTCAACCTTGGTGGGATCTACTGCTATACCTTCTCCGGATATAACGTGTCCGAGGAATCCAACTTCCTTCAACCAAAATTCACATTTGCTAAACTTGGCATATAACTGATGTTCTCTGAGCTTCTCAAGTACCAAACGCAAATGTTCTTTATGCTCCTCTTCATTCTTCGAGTAAACCAGAATATCATCAATGAACACTATGACGAACTTATCCCAAAAACTCCATAAATACTTTGTTCATCATGTTCATAAAATATGCAGGTGCGTTAGTCAGACCAAATGACATAACGGTATACTCGTACAGCCCATACCTGGTGGTAAAGGCCGTCTTAGGTATATCATGTTCTCGAATCTTCAACTGATGGTATCCTGATCGTAGATCGATCTTAGAAAATACCTTAGCTCCTTGCAATCGATCAAACAGATCATTGATCATCGGCAGTGGGTACTTGTTCTTGATTGTTACTTCATTCAATCCTCGATAATCAACAACCATCCTTAACGATCCATCCTTTTTCTCCACTAGAAGTACTGGCGATCCCCAAGGTGAAGAACTTGGGCAAATATAACCTTTATCCAGTAACTCCTTAATCTGCTTCTTAATCTCCTCCAAATCTTTTGCGGGCATCCTGTATGGTCTCTTAGATATTGGCCCTATGCTTGGCAAAAGCTCAATCAAAAACTCAATATCTCTATCCGGTGGCATGCCTGGCAACTCCTCCGGAAATATGTCAGGAAAATCCTTCACTACTGGTACTTCCTCCTGCACAACTCCTGTTAGGGAATTTACTTGAGTCCTCTTCGGCACATGCTGGGATACATACTTGATCCTTCTTCCTTCTGGCGTTCTAAGCAAAATTGACTTACTGGCGCATTCAATGTTCCCTTCATACTTTGATAACCAATCCATGCCCAATATCACATCCAATCCTTGCGATTCCAATACTATTAGGTCCGAGGGAAATACATAGCTACCAATCCTTAATGGTAACCGATCTCACCATAGACTAGCCATATACTCTGCTCCAAGCGAGGTTACTAACATGGGTGACCTAAGGGCTTGGGTTGGCAGTTTATACTTATCCACAAATCCCATTGAGATGTATGAATGCGATGCACCAGTATCAAAAAGAATGAGTGGAGTAAGTGACTTAACCAAAAACTTACCTATTACTGCATCTGGCTGAGCTTCAACCTCCTCCATGTTTACGTGGTTCACCTGTCCCCTGTTGAAAGGGTTCGGCTTCTTCCCAGAGCGTCCATGGCCATTTCCATTCTGGGATTTAGGACATTCATTGGCATAATGTCTGGTCTTCTGACACTTAAAGCAAGTGACTTGGCTCAGGTCTCTCTTGGCTGGGGTTGACGGGTTGGTACGGTTCTGGCCGTTGCTTCCTCCATTCCCATTACCATTCTTGGGGCCATTATGATTGTGCGAGCTACCTCCTCCATGGGTATGCTGAAAATGTCCTCCTGGTCTAGGGGTAAAACATGGCTTCTGCTGAGCTCCTGAATTGTACTTCCCTTGTCCATATTTCCTCTTGCAGTTCTCAATCTGCTGCTGCTTCCCTTCAATCATAAGAGCATCATCTACCAACTCCTGGTAGTTGTTGAAGCTTGCTACCATCAACTGCATGCTCAATTCATCATTCAATCCTTCCAGGAACTTCTCCTGCTTAGCTGCATCCGTAGCAACGTCATCTGGGGCATAACGTGCTAGCTTACTAAAGTCATCCACATACTGGCCAACTGTCCGTCCTCCTTGGCGCAAGTTGTGAAACTCACGCTTCTTCATGGCCATAGCTCCTGCTGAAACATGGGCAGTACAGAAAGCCTGCTGAAACTGGTCCCATGTGACAGTGTCGATAGGGTAAGTGGCTGTGAAATTCTCCCACCATGATGCTACGGGTCCTTCAAGCTGATGTGCGGCAAACTTCACCTTTTCCGCATCTGTTAATCCTGCCGTGGTCAACTCCCTTGCTGTCTTGCGGAGCCAATCATCAGCTACTATAGGCTCGGTGCTACTAGAGAACACCGACGGATTCAGCCTATGAAAACGGGTTAAGTGATCAACAGGTGGTGGTGGTGGTGGGTTGTTGTTGTTCCCCTGATTCTGATTCTAGACTAGCAACTGCATCAACGTATTCTGTTGCTGGATCAACTGAGTGAGCTCCGGTGGGAAGGTAAATCTGGGGTCACGTCTTGGAGGCATCTGATGGGTTTAGAAAATATGAGATTTAAGAATAGAGAGGGGTCTAGAGAGAAAACACTACCCATATGCACACGAGGCAATTGCAAACAATTCACTTCATTCAAATCAAACAAGGGCATACAATCGGTCTAACTATCGCAAAAGTGCTCGGACTACTATATTTACATGGTGGTCTACTACTACTGATGGGGTGGTCTACTAGAAATATTCTTCAGTTGTAGACTTCATGATATCTGCTCCAGCTTCATCAACATAGTCATCATCCCTATCATCTAGATCTGAGTCGGTGTCGTCGATGATGATGTAGTCTTCAGGGCGAATCTCCTTGGGTTCTTCATCTTCTTCTACTGGTGTAGGGCCTCCCATGAATATTCCGATCTTCTTGATCAGATCGTCATTCTTCTCCACTAATACTTCGATTTCCTCCATATAATCTTCACGCGTAGCCTTGAGTTCTTCCTCCAGTTCTGTGATTCTTGTCCTCGCCTTCTTCAGATCTATCATGTCTGCGCACATCTGGTTCTCCTGACGTCGAATGTGCTGGTTTAACTCCTGGATGAAAGCTGCGATTGATCTATCCTTCTTGGTGCTTATCATCTCCCAGTGCTCATCTCGGCCCCACAAATCTGGTAGATAGTATCCTTGAGATCATTGCGGTAAACTTCTCCAATACGTCCCATGGTGATGTGAGCTGCCATGCTCTTTCCTAGACTCCAGGTTGGTGCATCAAAGGAAAACTCTATGGGCTTGGTGACTGGCATGAACGTTCTTCCTGGGACTTGAACTTGGATCATCCAGCGCTCCTCTTCAGGTAAAGTGGCGTTGTAGGTTCCGGTGAAGCTTGGTACTCCGATGTTCAGGTATCTAGTGACTTCCTTCAAGTGACGTCCAAAGGGTGTATCTTCATCCGGTTGCATGAACTTGTTCCTTGCATCTGCCATACTAAAAGAGTAGAAAAGATGAGGAGTCAGAAATGAGAAGAGTGTGTAGTGTTCTAGGGCTTTAGCTTAGTGGTCGTGTCCTACAGTTAGCGTGTGCTCTGATACCATCTTGTAGCGACCAGACCTCAACCAGTCTGATCTCTGTGCTTCAGTGTCATCCCTGGATCAGTAATGCTGACACGCACAGTTCTTGAAGGATTTATAACAGAGTAGCAATCACACACTTATTACATCGAATGTCTCAAAAGAGAACTTATTACAATAAATATGGCTTAAGGCCATCTAATAACAATAACATCGGAAGGCTTGGAAGATAAGTGAGTCCATCAACTCCAATGGCATCACTGAGTATAGAACCACGACCTAAAGGCACCTTACTCATCGTTTGAAAAGTCTGCAACATGGACGTTGCAGCCCGAAACGGGTCAGCACATGGAATATGCTGGCAATGTAACACATAGAGGGCAATAAAAGAATAAGACTATACTACATGCATATTTGGCTGATGGAAAGCTCTATGGTTACAGTTTTTGCGTAAAGCCAATTTTTCCCTACTGCAAAGGAATAAATTTTATTTAACTATCATGGTGGTTGTTAAACATTGAGAGTGTAGACACCCTCTCAATCCCAATTAAGCATCATCATTAAAACCCAACAATATTAATTAAAGTAACATGACAAGATTCACATGATAATCCAAGTACTAGATACTCAAGTTGTTCATAACCGGGGACACGGCTAACCATGATTAGTTTATACACTCTGCAGAGGTTTGCGCACTTTTCCCCACAAGACTTGATCTCCTCCATTGGGATTCTCGCACTACATGATGTTTGAGAAACGGATGACTAAGACATAGTCTTTCAGAAGCGCTAGCACCTTACGAACGGGTAGACCGTACCACCTACATCCCCTACATCTGCTAGTCTACCACTGTAAGAGTTCGCACGACTTAGTCAACTATGCTAGAGCCCATAGTAGCTTGTGGCTGCACACAGAAGTTTCTAGTATGAACAATCTCATGATCCCTTTGAGTCTAGGTGGCGGTCCAAAAGAAAAACAGGCAATTGCTGGAATACCCAGGTGCCTCAATCCACCCAGATGTGTGTTTAAGTTGCCACCTTAAATAAACCATTAATTTATCAATCTCACATCTGTCATGGATTCACTCACCCAATCGACGTCTACTAGCATAGCATGGGAATAAGCAAACGTAGAAGTAGCTCCCAAAGGTTTGATAATAAAACAGGTAATAGGTACTACCTCATCTACTTCCCAAAACCCACAATTTAATTAGATCCTAATCATGCAATGTTTAAGGGTTGATCTAATGCAATAAAAACTGGGTAGTAGGAGGTATGATCAAAGTGTTACTTGCCTTGCTGAGGATCCACGAAACTTAGAGATTCGAAGTAGCAAGCGACGCACTCCAGGTACTCTATCGCAAACAAACAAGCATACAATAAGAACTCATATAATGCACAGGTAAAACTCAAATAAGAGATCTAACCAGAAAGTTCAACTTAAGAACTCTCGTTGGCAAAAAGAATCAAATCGAACGAAGCAACGAAAGACAAACGATGAAAGAAACAAACTTCGTTTACTATTCTGGATCTAGGTCAAATTTTACAGAAGCAAAAACTTGTATGAGTTGGTTAAACGGAAAGAGGGTTTTGAGATGAAACTCCAGGCGCTTGAATTGCCTGATTCCGATAAACGAGCAAAAAATTATACTAGAACGAAAATCGGATCAGAAATCACGATCAGAAATAATCGTGGAAAATCCGAGAAAAAGAAAAATGACGAACAGATTAACAAACGAATGCTCGTTATCTGGAACTAAACGATGAACGTGTTCGTTAAAACGAACGAACGAGCGAACGCTCGCTAAATAAACTAAACTGGAAAAAATCGATCTAAAAAACGGATCCAAAAAAACCGACGAAAAACCGAACGGAAAACCGAACGGTTTTCGAGGAAAACCGGCGGCGGCGGGCGGGGTCAACCTCGACGGCGGCGGGGCTCCGGCGGGGCAGCGGGGCTGCGGCGGCGGCGGCGGGGTGCGGCGGCGGTGCGGGGCGACGGCGGCGCGGTGCGGCGTGGCGACGCGGTGGCAGGACGGCGGCGGCGGCGCTAGGGCGGCGGGGTCGGGCCCAGGGTTTGGGGCGGCTCGGGCTGGCTCCCCGGCTTATAAAGGCCCGGCCGGACAGAGTCCTGGACGAACATGGCCCAAGGTCGGTTTCGTTTTTTTATAATTATGTGCAGAAAAAACAAATAAAAGAAATACTAAACAGACTCCAAAAATCCCAAAATAAAATTTCCCCGGCTTCTAAAATCAAGCCGCACAGGATGAACATTTATTTGGGCCCTAAATGCAATTTTGGAAAACGCGCATTTTTCCTAAATTCAAATAAAATAGCAAATAAAACCAAAATAAAATCTTATTTATTTTATTATTAAATCCTCAATATTTCTTTATTTTTGGGAAAGTCATTTTATTTCCTCTCTCATATTTGTATAATAGTAATAATTGAAGATAAAATAAATAAAATCAAATGATCCTATTTCCAAAATTTGAGGAAACTCAAATATGAAAATAACGAAGTCCCCAACTCTGTCCGAGGGTCCTTGAGTTGCGTAGAACTTCTAGGATCAAACCAAAAGCAAGTAAAATATGATATGCAGTGATGATCTAATGTATAACATTCCAAATTGAAAATTTGGGATGTTACAATGAGAAACTATAATCTCTAATTGTCACAGCAAACATGTTTGATCATAATATGCTGAATCATGGATACTAGGTTAAACATATTAAAAAAACAGAACAACTTGACTTCATACCCGTTTCTCTCTGCTATAGCCATTTCATCAAATATCGTCATTATTGCCTTTCACTTGCATGACCGAATGATATGAAAATAATAATAATGCAACAGTGTCGTGGACTAAGCTGGAATCTGCAAACATATTATTCAAAAGGAGAAGACAAAGCAGTTTGGGCACTTTGTTAGATTGACAACAATGCATATGTGAGCCACTCAACATTTTCATCGTGGTCTTCTCCTCGATACGACTCAATAAAAAGAAAAGAATTTTAGAGAAACACACTAATTTTTTTTGGAGTTTTTAGTTTTTCTTAAAGAAAGCAAATTAAATAGAGAGGAAAAACAAAAACGAGAAAAACTATTTACACATGAGAGCTCCCAACAAGCAAGAAGAAGAATCGAGAAATCTTTCTGGGTTTTCTTTTAATACTACAACTAATTAAACTAGAAAGAAAAACCGAAAAGAAGCAAGAAACATTTTTTTGGATTTTCTCAATGTTTTTCAAACACACAAGAAGAAAGCGAGAAAATAAATCTAGCATGGATAATACAATGAAAAAGTGTGAACACCGACAACTGGAATGAAATGTGTGATCATGAATATAATGTCGGTGGAAACACGTACTCCCCTAAGCTTAGGCTTTTGGCCTAGCTTGGTCATCACCACCCGTAGTAGCCATCTGGTCCCATGTCGAAGTGCTGCGGTGACGGCACGTGAGCATCCCACTCCTGGGGCTCCTCCTCTGGCACCGCCTGAGCGTTCCGGTAGGCGATGATGTCATTTGGCATGATCCTGTATCTGCCCTGGCAATAGAATCAAACAAAGCAGGTGCAGGCAACGGAATAATATCATGGGTATCCACATCGAAAACTAAGTTGTAAGTAATATTTTGAATAGAGTTATCAATATCAGTAAACTTGTGATCCCCCATCGCCTGGTGATCTAAATAAACTTTGGGTAAACGATATTCATGTTGGCAGATCTGAACATTAAAGTGGCTCACTAAACGAATAGCATAATTACCGCCATGAATCTTGCCCTTGGTTCTGTTAAGGTGCAGACGATGTGCAATAATAGCCTCGAGGCTAAAGGTGTTATCGCCGTATAGTGCACGGCGTAAGATGGCGAAGTCGGGAGCACTGAGTGCACTTACTAAGGGAGTTGTAGACTAAGGGGTCCTTGGGGAAATGACCCATTGTACATGGGCAGGACTGGTGGAGTCGTATATTGACCACCTTGGTCGGCGATCCTCGAAGTCGTCCCTTGTACTGTAGGGAATTTTGTGTCCCACCGACCACCCGTTTGGTAGCCACTATCAATGATTTAACCAATATGCTAAACTATAATTTGGAGAACGCCGAATACATGGACGAGGGGGACGGAGCCACAACCAACGCCGATGTTGCCCCCCGGTCACCGGCCACTGGTCAGCCACATCCACCTATGCCACTTACATGGTGGACACCCCCAAGAATGGCGACGTCACTCCAGATCAAGGTAGAGGCAAGTCTAGAGATGAGCCACCCAAACGCCGAAAATAGCGTCGTCGATCAAAGCCATGTTGGAGCCATGCAAGCAACATGGACTCTGCGAAGAATGGCACAATAAATAATGCAATGACCCCGCCGGAGAAACAGACAACGAACATCATCAGGATGACCCCATGGGACAGGAGGGCCCGCTCAATGCACAAAACCCTGACAACTCCGAGGATAGCAATTACCTACCACTCTCTGAAGAGGAGGCCAGTCTCGGGGATGACGACATCATCGTCCTTGAAGACCCTCTGGAGCAGGAACGGTTTAAGGGGAGGCTTTTAGCCACTGCCCAAAGCTTAAAGAAACAAAAATGCAAAATCAAGGCCGAACAGGACACCCTCAATGACCGGTGGACTAAAGTCCTAATACGTCTCCAACGTATCTATAATTTTTGATTGCTCCATGCTATTATATCATCTATTTTGGATGTTAATGGGTTTATTTTTACACTTTTATATTATTTTTGGGACTAACCTATTAACCGGAGGCCCAACCCAAATTGCTTTTTTTGCCTATTTTAGAGTTTCGCCGAAAAGGAATATCAAACGGAGTCCAAACGGAATGAAACCTTCGGGAGCGTTATTTTCGGAACGAACATGATCCAGGAGACTTGGAGTGGACGTCAAGCAATCAACGAGGCGGCCACGAGGCAAGGGGCGCACCCACCCCCTGGGCGCGCCCTCCACCCTCGTGGGCCCCTCGTTGCTCCACCGACGTACTTCTTCCTCCTATATATATATCTACGTACCCCCAAACATCCAGGAGCAGCGCGAAAACCTAATTCCACCGCCGCAACCTTCTGTACCCAAGAGATCCCATCTTGGGGCCTTTTCCGGAGCTCCGCCGGAGGGGGCATTGATCACGGAGGGCCTCTACATCAACTCCATGGCCTCTTCGATGATGTGTGCGTAGTTTACTTCAGACCTTCGGGTCCATAGCTAGTAGCTAGATGGCTTCTTCTATCTCTTTGGATATCAATACAAAGTTCTCCTCGATTCTCTTGGAGATCTATTCGATGTAATCTTCTTTTGCAGTGTGTTTGTTGAGATTCGATGAATTGTGGGTTTATGATCCAGATTATCTATGAACAATATTTGAATATTCTCTAAATTCTTTTATGTATGATTGGTTTATCTTTGCAAGTCTCTTCGAATTATCAGTTTGGTTTGGCCTACTAGATTGATCTTTCTTGCAATGGGAGAAGTGCTTAGCTTTGGGTTCAATCTTGCGGTGCTCGATCCTAGTGACAGAAAGGGAAATGACACGTATTGTATTGTTGCCATCGAGGATAAAAAGATGGGTTTTATATCATATTGCATGAGTTTATCCCTCTACATCATGTCATCTTGCTTAAGGCATTACTCTGTTCTTATGAACTTAATACTCTAGATGCATGCTGGATAGCGGTCGATGTGTGGAGTAATAGTAGTAGATGCAGGCAGGAGTCGGTCTACTTGTCTCGGACGTGATGCCTATATACATGATCATGCCTCTTGGCTATCTAGGCTATCTCTACATGCTTTTTCAACCTATAAGCAGACCTTTGTATACACCCTTGAGATATTCTCATAATTATTCACTTTTCTATCAATTGCTCGATAGTAATTTGTTCACCCACCATAATACTTATGCTATCTTGAGAGAAGCCACTACTGAAACCTATGGCCCCCGGGTCTATTTTCCATCATATTAATCTCTCGTCAACAAGTTATTTCTGGCGCCGTTTATTTTGCTTTATTTACTTTCAATCTATATCGTGAAAATACCAAAAATAATTATCTTATTATTATCATCTCTATCAGATCTCACTCTTGCCAGTGGCCATGAAGGGATTGACAACCCTTTTATCGCATTGGTTGCGAGGTTCTTATTTATGTGTGTAGGTACGAGGTGACTCGCGTGTGGTCTCCTACTGGATTGATACCTTGGTTCTCAAAAACCGAGGGAAATACTTACGCTGCTCTATTGCATCACCCTTTCCTATTCAAGGGAAAACCAACGCAATGCTCAAGAGGTAGCAAGAAGGATTTCTGGCGCCGTTGTCGGGGAGGCTTACACAAAGTCAAGTCAAGATTTGATCTCCCGACAACTAGCCATTTCTAGCGCCGTTGTCGGGGAGATCTACGCCAAGTCAAGACATACCAAGTACCCATCACAACTCTTATCCTTCGCATTACATTATTTGCCATTTGCCTCTCGTTTTCCTCTCCCCCTCTTCACCCTTGCCGTTTTATTCGCCCTCTCTTTTCCGTTCGCTTCTTTTTCGCTTATCTCTTGTTGCCCTTATGGCTTTACCAAAAGGTGTTGATCCTCACCTTAGAAGGTTGGAAGAAATCGAAAACAACATTAGAAGTTTTATGTCCTTGCAGTTTGAGCATAATAATTTCTTTAGAAACGAGCTTAAAAAACAAAAAGGTTTTATCGGTTTCATGAATAAAGAGCTTGATGATATGTCTAAGGAATTTTATGGTTTGAAATCTCAGTTTGCTCATCTTGAAAAATTCATTGCCCAAATTTCTGATAAGCAAGCCACTTTAGTTAATAAGATGACCGCTAAACTAGAAGAGCATGATAATAAGGATGAAGATCTAAAAGTGATTGATGTGTCCCCTATAAAACCTTTGTTTTGCAATATGAATCTTGATAATCATGGGACTGGAGATGAGTCAACTTTAGTTATAAGGCGTCCCAATGATTCAGAGTTTTTAGATCTTGATGCAAAAATTGTTAAAAGTGGGATTGAAGAGGTTAAAACTTTAAATAGCAATGAACCCACTATCTTGGATTTCAAGGAATTTAATTATGATAATTGCTCTTTGATAGATTGTTTTTCCTTGTTGCAATCCGTGCTAAATTCTCCTCATGCTTATAGTCAAAATAAAGATTTTACTAAACATATCGTTGATGCTTTGATGCAATCTTATGAAGAAAAACTTGAGTTGAAAGTTTCTATCCCTAGAAAAATTTATGATGAGTGGGAACCTACTATTAAAATAAACATTAAAGATCATGAGTTCTATGCTTTGTGTGATTTTGGTGCTAGTGTTTCCACGATTCCAAAAACTTTGTGTGATTTGCTAGGTTTCCGTGAATTTGATGATTGTTCTTTAAACTTGCACCTTGCGGATTCCACTATTAAGAAACCTATGGGAAAGATTAATGATGTTCTTATTGTTGCAAATAGGAATTATGTGCCCATAGATTTCATTGTTCTTGATATGGATTGTAATCCTTCATGTCCTATTATTCTTGGTAGACTTTTCCTTAGAACAATTGGTGCAATTATTGATATGAAGGAAGGGAATATTAAATTCCAATTTCCATTAAGGAAAGGCATGGAACACTTCCCTAGAAAGAAAGTTAAATTACCATATGAATCTATTATGAGAGCCACTTATGGATTGCCTACCAAAGATGGCAATACCTAGATCTATCTTCGCTTTTATGCCTAGCTAGGGGCGTTAAATGATAGCGCTTGTTGGGAGGCAACCCAATTTTATTTTTATTCATTGCTTTTTGATCCTGTTTAGTAATAAATAATTTATCTATGCTCTGTTTTATTTGTGTTATTTTGTGTTTAATTAGTGTTTATGCCAAGTAGAACCGTTGGGAAGACTTGGGGAAAGTCTTTTTGATCTTGCTGTAAAAAACAGAAACTTTAGCACTCACGAGAATTGCTGCCATTTTTTATTGGAGAGTGCTATTTAGTTAATTATTTTTGCAGATGATTAATAGATAAATTCCTCACGTCCAGCAATTTATTTTAGTATTTTTTCGGTTCCAGAAGTTTGCGTTAGCTACAGATTACTATAGACTGTTCTGTTTTTGACAGATTCTGTTTTTCGTGTGTTGTTTGCTTATTTTGATGAATCTATGGCTAGTAAAAGAGTTTATAAACTATATATAAGTTGGAATACAGTAGGTTTAACACCAATATAAATAAATAATGAGTTCATTACAGTACCTTGAAGTGGTGTTTTGTTTTCTTTCGCTAACGGAGCTCACGAGATTTTCTATTTAAGTTTTGTGTTGTGAAGTTTTCAAGTTTTGAGTAAAGATTTGATGGATTATGGAACAAGGAGTGGAAAGAGCCTAAGCTTGGGTATGCCCCAGAAGGCATCCCCTCTTTTGTCTTCGTTCATCGGTAACTTTACTTGGAGCTATATTTTTATTCGCCACATGATATGTGTTTTGCTTGGAGCGTCTTGTATGATTTGAGTCTTTGCTTTTTAGTTTACCACAATCATCCTTGGTGTACACACCTTTTGAGAGAGACACACATGAATTGGAATTTATTAGAATACTCTATGTGCTTCACTTATATCTTTTGAGCTATATAGTTTTTGCTCTAGTGCTTCACTCCTATCTTTTAGAGCACGGCGGTGGTTCTATTTTATAGAAATAATTGATCTCTCATGCTTCACTTATATTATTTTGAGAGTCCTTTAGAACAACATGGCAACAATAAAAACTTTCATGTAAGTGCATTGAATACTAAGAGAAGTTTGATACTTGATGATTGTTTTGAGATATGGAGATAGTGATATTAGAGTCATGCTAGTTGAGTAGTTGTGAATTTGAGAAATACTTGTGTTGAAGTTTGTGATTCCCGTAGCATGCACGTATGGTGAAGAGTTACGTGATGAAGTCAGAGCATGATTTATTTATTGATTGCCTTCCTTATGAGTGGCGACCGGGGACGAGCGATGGTCTTTTCCTACCAATCTATCCCCCTAGGAGCATGCGCGTAGTACTTTGTTTCGATAACTAATAGATTTTTGCAATAAGTATGTGAGTTCTTTATGACTAATGTTGAGTCTATGGATTATACGCACCCTCACCCTTCCACATTTGCTAGCCTCTCTAGTCTCTAGTACCGCACAACTTTCGCCGGTACCATAAACCCACCATATACCTTCCTCAAAACAGCCACCATACCTAGCTATTATGGCATTTCCATAGCCATTCCGAGATATATTGCCATGCAACTTTCCACCGTTCCGTTTGCCATGACACGCTTCATCATTGTCATATTGCTTTGCATGATCATGTAGTTGACATCGTATTTGTGGCAAAGCCACCGTTCACAATTCTTTCATACACTAGTAGAAAAAGGGTCAAACATGAAGCACATTAGTGCCGGTTTGAATTTGAGCCGGCACTAATGTGTACATTAGTGCCGGTTCCAACGGCTAGCCGGGCCGCTCTCATTAGTACCGGTTCGTGGCAAACCTTTAGCACCGATTCGTGCCATGAACCGGTACTAAAGTGAGTGGTGGCAGGATGTTGTCAGTCCGGGGCCCCTCCAGCACCTTTAGTACCGGGTCGTATGCGAACTGGTACTAAAGGTCGTCCTACATAGACCCTTCGTCCACCCGAGCTCGCTCTGTTCTTCCCCTTTCCCCTCTCCTCTCTGTTCTTTTCCCTCTTCCTCTCAAGCTCATCACACATTTTGCCCAAGATTTGAAGGCCCCCATCCATTCAAATGATCACAAAGGTTAGCAACTTTTTCCTTTCATCTCTCATTGCTAGATTAGCTCGTGCAATGCTTTATATACTGATTGATTTTTGAGTTTAGTAATTTGTGAGGAATTATATATATGTGCTAGTATTTGATTTATATGCAATTTGAGGTCAAAAATAACACTTAGTTTTGCATATGCAGGTGTGGTTTACTTAGTACCTTCTAAATCTCCGTTGTAACCACCGTCGATCGCTTGCAACATCCTGTCGCCGGCACCACCTTGTGGTGAGCCTCTTGTTCATGAAGTTTTATATAAAAAATTGATGTTTGTGTGATTTGGATATATAGTTACTCGTATAATTATCTTACCCATACGTTGTTTGTTATACATAGTGCCATGGTTTTGATATCCGTCCCCGTCGGCCCTCATCCGGGTTATGATTCGGATGTGGTATATTCTCTTTTAAAACTATTCATTGCATTTCGTGTTTATGACAAATTATGCCCATCAAGTTGACATAGATATTTGTATGTAGGAGGTAGTTGAACCAGAAATTCCAACCGACCCTATTGTTGAGAGGTTAAATTTAGTTGAAAGAGAAAACGAGGATTTGAAGGAAAAATTGAAAAGAATTGAGGGGGAGAAGATGGAATTGGAGTTGCATGTTGCCGATGTCGTCGATGATCACAAGATTAAGATGGAGAAAATGCGCTTGAAGATTAGAAAGATTAGAAAATATGCCATTCATAGTGAGGCTTGGTATCATTATGCTGTTGGATCAATTGTTACCTTAGTTGCGATCTTGATCGCATTTGTTGTTGCATTTAAATTCTTTAGCTAGAGAGTTATTTGTTTGTTGCATTTAAGTGTTGTATGATCTTTATGTATTGTATTAATTTGATGTTTTCGGTGCTGTGTATTAAAGATGAGCTGGCAATGGATGTACGATGACCGATGCTCTCCCGAGTTCATTAATGGCGTGCGTACTTTTCTGCTTGCGGCTGAGGCAAACAAGCGAGAAGATGGTTTTATGCATTGTCCATGTGCTGGCTGTAAGAATGGTCGCAATTACTCTACATCAAGAACCATTCACGTCCACCTGTTTGAGTCCGGTTTCATGCCCCACTATAATGTTTGGACCAAGCATGGAGAAAGAGGGGTTATGATGGAAGACAATGAAGAAGAAGAGGACGACGACAGCTATCCTGGCCATGGGTTCCCTGAATACGATGATACAACAATGAGGGAAGAAGCTGAGCCGGTAATGCGGGAAGAAGCTGAGCCGGCAATGCGGGAAGAAGCTGAAGAAGAGGCATCGGATGAGCCCGTTGATGATCTAGGTCGGGCCATTGCCGATGCAAAGAGAAACTGCGCAAGTGATTTGGAGAAGAAGAAGTTGCAGCGCATGTTAGAGGATCACAAAAAATTGTTGTACCCGAATTGCGTAGGTGACAAGAAAAAGCTGGGCACCACACTAGAATTTCTGCAATGAAAGGTAGAGAATGGTGTATCTGACAAGGGATTTGGAAAGTTGCTGGTAATGATAAAGGATATGCTTCCAAAGGACAACGAATTGCCCGAGAGTACGTACGAAGCAAAGAAGGCTGTCTGCCCTCTAGGGTTAGAGGTGCAGAAGATACATGCATGCCCTAATGATTGCATCCTCTACCGCGGTGAGTACGAGGATTTGAACGCTTGCCCAGTATGCGGTGCATTGCGCTATAAGATCAGCCGCGATGACCTTGGTGATGTCGAGGGCGAGCGCCCCAGGAAGAAGATTCCTGCCAAGGTGATGTGGTATGCTCCTATAATACCACGGTTGAAACATTTGTTCCAAAACAAAGAGCATGCCAAGGCGATGCGATGGCACAGAGAAGACCGTAAGAAAGACAGAAAGTTGAGAGTACCCGCTGACGGGTCGCAGTGGAGAAAAATCGAAAGAAAGTACGGGAAGGAGTTTGCAGATGATGCAAGGAACGTATGGTTTGGTCTAAGCGCAGATGGCATTAATCCTTTTGGGGAGCAGAGCAGCAACCATAGCACCTGGCCTGTGACTCTATGTTTGTATAACCTTCCTCCTTGGTTGTGCATGAAGCGGAAGTTCATTATGATGCCAGTGCTCATCCAAGGCCCTAAGCAACCCGGCAACGACATTGATGTGTACCTAAGGCCATTAGTTGAAGAACTCTTACAACTTTGGAATGGAACAGGTGTACGTGCGTGGGATGAGCACATGGGGGAAGAATTTGACCTAAAGGCGTTGCTGTTCATGACCATCAATGATTGGCCTGCTCTTAGTAACCTTTCAGGACAGACAAACAAGGGATACCGCGCATGCACGCACTGTTTGGACGATACCGACAGTATATATTTGGCTAATTGTAAGAAGAATGTGTACCTGGGACATCGTCGATTTCTTCCGAGCAGGCATCCCGTAAGAAAGAAAGGCAAGCATTTCAAAGGTGAGGCAGATCACCGGACGAAGCCTCGCCACCGTACTGGTGCTGATGTACATGATATGGTCAAGGATTTGAAGGTGGTCTTTGGAAAGGGTCCTGGTGGACAACCTGTTCCGAATGACATTGACGGACGCGCACCCATGTGGAAGAAGAAATCTATATTTTGGGACCTACCCTATTGGAAAGACCTAGAGGTCCGCTCCGCAATCGACGTGATGCACGTGACGAAGAATCTTTGTGCGACCCTGCTTGGCTTCTTGGGCGTGTATGGGAAGACAAAAGATACACCTGAGGCACGGGAGGACCAGCAACGTATGCACGAAAAAGACGACATACATTAGGGTCATGCAGGCTACGCTCTTACCAAAGAAGAGATGGAAATCTTCTTTGAATGTTTGCTCGGTATTAAGGTACCGTCTGGCTTCTTGTCGAATATAAAGGGAATAATAAACATGGCAGAGAAAAAGTTCCAGAACCTAAAGTCTCATGACTGCCACGTGATTATGACGCAACTGCTTTCGGTTGCATTGAGGGGGCTTCTACCGGAAAACGTTTGATTAGCCATTGTGAAGCTATGTGCATTCCTCAATGCAATCTCTTAGAATGTAATCGATCCAGAAATCATACCAAGGTTGGAGAATGATTTGGTGCAATGTCTTGTCAGTTTCGAGTTGGTGTTCCCACCATCCTTCTTCAACATCATGACGCACGTCCTAGTTCACCTATGCGAAGAGATTAACATTTTGGGTCCTGTATTTCTACACAATATGTTCCCCTTTGAGAGGTTCATGGGAGTCTTAAAGAAATATGTTCATAACCGTGCTAGGCCAGAAGGAAGCATCTCCAAGGGCCATGAAAATGAGGAGTTCATTGAGTTTTGTATTGACTTTATTCCTGACCATAAGCCGATTGGTGTTCCTGAATCGCGGCATAAGGGCAGACTGGATGGAAAAGGCACGCTAGGAGGGGAACAAATAATATGTATGGACGGACATTCTCTCACTGAAGCACACTACACAGTTCTACAGAATTTCGCCTTGGTGGCTCCGTATATGGATGAACACAAGAATTTGCTACGCTCCAAACACCCGGAGCGGTCTGATGACTGGATTACACGTGAACAAACCAGGAGTTTCGCCAGCTGGTTGCAGACACATTCCATGCATGACACCTCTATTGAAGATGACATGTACTTGCTGTCCCAGTTACCATCTTCGAATATAATGACTTTCAAAGGGTAAGAGATAAATGGTAATACATTTTACACGATCGCCCAAGATAAGAAGAGCACCAACCAAAATAGTGGTGTCCGCTTTGATGCAGAAACCAAGACAGGAAAGGAAACATATTATGGTTATATACAGGACATATGGGAACTTGACTATCGACGTGGTTTGAAGGTCCCTTTGTTTCGGTGCAAATGGGTCAATATGACACGAGGCGGGGTAACGGAAGACCCGCAGTACGGAATGACAACAGTGGATCTCAACAATCTTGCGTATGTAGACGAACCATTCGTCCTAGCCAATGATGTGGCACAGGTTTTCTATGTGAAGGACATGTCTACCAAGCCAAGAAAAAGAAAAGATGAGGAAGCGAATGCATCGTAAGATGAGACAAAGCGGCACATAGTTCTTTCTGGGAAGAGAAACATCGTGGGAGTGGATGACAAGACAGATATGTCAGAAGATTATGAAAAGTTTGATGAAATTGCTCCATTCACAGTGAATATTGACCCGAGAATCCCGTTAAATGATGAAGATTTTCCATGGTTACGGCGCAAAGGGACACACGCGAAGAAAAAGTTTCACACCCAAAGATCTGGGATGTGATCGGCTTCACTATCATCACTTTCTTCTGTGTTTCACACCCAGGAGGGAATCTTTGTAATAGTTAGGGTAGTTATGTGTTTTGGCATTTGAAACGCGAAGAAATTTTATGTGCAAACAAATTCTTTCATGCCTTTATTGATTTTTAAAGTTAAGTTATTCACAAACTAGTGATTCACACTAATTTCAAATAATTCAAAATTTAAACTATTCAAATTTGAAAACTACGGGCACTAACAGAAAGTTTGTAATTTTTTGTACCTAAAGCAAAAATATTCACAAAGAAACTCTAAATACACAAAAAAACAACTCAAAAATAAATAAAGCAAAAAAATAAAAAAGCCCGCCTACTGGGCCAGAGCAGCCTGCATACGACTAGAAACCCAACCTATTGTTGGGCCAGGATGCAGGCCCGCAAAGGCCCAGTAGGCCCACAGGGCAGCACAGAACATGTAGGCCCAGTAGGCCTGCTTTGGAGAGGAGCTCGAGAGAGCTACCGCACAGGGGGTTATAAACCAGTGCGAACGCCCCTCGGCTAGCGAGGTGGGACTAAACTTGCCGCACCGCACCTTGCCAGCGCACCCCCTTTAGTACCGGGTGGTGGCACCAATCGGTACTAAAGGGGGGGCCTTTAGTACCGGTTGGAGCCACCACCCGGTACTAAAGGGGGTGCGGTTCCCGCCGCTTGGCCTGGCCAAAACAGGCCTTTAGTACCGGTTGGTGGCTCCAACCGGTACTAAAGGTCCATCCTATATAACTAAACACTTTAAAAATTTCAGTTTCTCATCTGCTTCTTCTCCTCTGCCCCGTCGCCCGCCGCCCCCGTCTCCATATCCCTCGTCGCCGCCCAGTCCCCGTCGTCGCCGCCCCGTCGTCCCCGTCATTACCGCCGCGCCGTCCCGGCCCGTCCCCCGTCGTCCCCGTCCCCGTCATCGTCGCCCCGTCCCCGTCGTCGCCGCCCGGCCCTGTCCCCGTCGTCGCCATCCCCGTCATCACCGCGCCCGCCGCCGTCCCCGTCGCCGCCCCCCGTCGCCTCTCGCCTCGCCGGTGAGCGCGCACACACACACACATTATTTTAGTTTTTTAGTTGTAGAAATAGTTATAAAAATGTTAGAAATTTTCTTTTTTTAGTTATAGAAATAGTTAGTTATATAGCATTGTTAGAAATGTTAGAATTGTTAGAAATTTTTCTGTTTTTTAGTTATAGAAATAGTTATAAAAAAGTTAGAATTGTTAGAAAATTTTCTGTTTTTAGTTATAGAAATAGTTATAAAAAAGTTAGAAATTTTTCTTTTTTAGTTATAGAAATATTAGAAATGTTATACAAATGTTAATTATATATATAGAAATGTTATAATTTTTTTTCTTCTATTTTTTAGTTATAGAAATATTAGAAATGTTAGTTATATAGCATTGTTAGAAATGTTATAGGAATGTTAGTTATATAGAAATGTTAGAAATTTTAGTTATCAAAATCCAATCATTAAAAAAATGTTACTTTTTGCGGGCATATAGCTAGTATTTGTTCTCGACGATGCCCGGCCCGCATCCTCGCCGTCGACCCGTCCGCGACGACGTCCGGCTGACCCATGTCCAGGACTGGGCTCCGCCGGGTTGGCACTGGGAGGTGCTGCCTGGAGGGGCGCGCCGCTTGATGAGGAACCCGGCCCCGGTCGTCGACCCTGATCTCGATTGGTGGCGTTCGCGTGGGCCAGTTTCGATGCGGAGGGAGCCGGCCCCGCCGGAGGTGGTACGTCGCCATGTCAGGGAGGAGGACGACCACGTCCATCGCTACATGGTTGCGTTAGAGGGCGGCAGGTTCTCCAATACCTGGAAGTTTCTTCAGGGATCTCACTTCAGCTATGATCCTATGAGGGTTCCTTCTCTTTGGGTGTCCACCGCCCGCGCCGCATGATCCGACGATGTATTCGAGATTATATATTATTCGAGACGATGTATTCAAGATTATATCTATTATTCGAGACGATGTATTCGAGATTATATATATATTATTTGAGACGACGTATTTGAGATTATATTCGATGATGCTTATTATGTACTATGATTGATTCAGTTTTTCCTTATTAATTGATTGCATCCATGCATTGTAATTTGAATATATTTCTTTTAGATTAGTTAAAGAAAACCTATGGCGGACAATACCGGCAGAGAGGGAGAAGAGGCCCTGTTCAATATCATACGCAATCCTCGCGGTCCAGATGATGATCAGAATGAAGAAGATTATGACGGCTCCGAATATCTAAACAACACCGGGGAGGGTGATATGATATTCGATTGCGACGACCGAATTGATGAAGTCATGAACTATGAACATGACAAAGAAAATGTTGATCTTGAAACAACAAAGACCGGCGAGGTATATATATTTATATAAGCAGGCATCTGGTGATCATCACATGTTTTAAATGACTTGAAGATATATTAACTAATCGATCTTTCTTCTTTCAGCCATCCAGATCGAGCAAATCTTCAGGCAACAGGATGAAACGAGGCCCGAACAAAAAGTTGAAGGAGGGCATAAAGTACAATATCGAGGCAATCAGACCTAATGGCGAACCATTAGCGCCTAAGAAGATTGAGGACAAGTTCATTCATCAGTGCGGAGTTCTTGTGAAGGACCAACTCCCGATCTCCGTTCAAGAATGGAGAGAGCCAGCAAAGCCACGTCCAGGAGTTACTTTTGTCGATGACAGACAAAAACATTTGCTTTGGGAAACGCTCATGTCACATTTCACCCTACCAGATCATTTCACAGATGCAGATGTGGAGAAAGTCAAGGACGCTGCTCTTAGGAAGATGGCGGTTGCATTCAAGAACCACAAGATGAGTGAATGGGCCAAGTACGTCAAGGGAGGAAGGAAGACTCCAGTATTCGAGGGAACACTAGAGAAGCAAATTGCTCATTGGGACGATTTCGTGAAATTCAAGGATTCGGAATTATCTAAGGAACGGTCCAGAATAAACAAGGCCAATGCCGCAAAAAAGGATAAGTTCCATAAGCTGGGGACAGGTGGCTATGCGGTGGGAATGCCTAAGTGGGATAAGTCTAAGAAAGAGATGCTGGATGCATGTGTCACTCCAGAAACATTGAGCTGGCCCCCCAGGTGCAGGACTTGGTTCTATGCGCATGGAGGGGAGTTGGACCCGAAGACAAGCAAAGTTTCAAAGAAGGCATGTCTAGACGGAGCCGAAGATAAGCTACTTGTTGCAATAGAAGAGGCTCGATCGGGGTTGTTCGAGCCCAACAGAGAGAACGACGAGCTTACGTGTGCCCTGGGAAATCCTGAACACCCGGGAAGAACACGAGGCATGGGCGCTATTCCGTGGTATGAGGGGTTTTCGGACTGGAACGCCGACTGCAGAACCCGTGCGAGAAAAAGATTGCGGAGGAGAAGAAGAGGAAGATGGAGGAGGAGCAGAGGAAGCTAGACTATGAACGCCTTCAAGGCCTAGAATCAGCGCACGCGGACTTGGCAATCAAATTCCAGCGGCAGTAGGAGCAGATCGACTCACTTAGCCAGCAAAGGGGGTCTCAACAGCTAGCGGATGATCCACCAATGGATAGCACCGTCCCATCCATGCCGAGAAGCAGCGTGGGTTCCGCCCCGGGTGACGCATTGCTGGATAGCTACCCAGTGGATGAAATCATGGAGAACACTAACTGCGAGCTACACTTCAAAATGAAGACCATATCCATGAAGGTGGCGGATGCCCTTGCTTTTACAAATCCCCCCGAGGCAACCTTCCATTGCAACCCGATTACAGTGGGCTATGCTCGTGTCTTGGTTGATGAGGTGGTGGACCAATATTCGGGGCTAGAGCTTGACATTCCTGGAGGTGACGATGAGCACACACTAGGAGAGGCCAACCATCGTATCATCCTATGGAGAAAGGATTGCATCATCTTTCGAAGGCCACCAACACCGCGTCATCCGACTCCTCGTCGCAGTCCGCCACCGAGTCAGCAGACTCCCGCTCCTCCAAGTCCACCAACGCGTCAGGCCACTCCTCCTCCAAGTCCGGCACAGCTTCAGGCCACTCCTCCTCCAAGTCCGGCACAGCTTCAGGCCACTCCTCCTCCACGTCCGGCACAGCTTCAGGCCACTCCTCCTCCTCCAAATCTGGCAAAGCGTCAGGCCACTCCTCCTCCAAGTCCGGCACAGCTTCATGCCACTCCTCCTCCAAGTCCGGCACAGCTTCAGGCCACTCCTCCTCCTCCAACTCAGCCACGTCAGCCGTCTTCGCCGCCTCAGCAATCACGGAAGAGAGCCGCCTCAGCTATGGTGTGTAGCGGTACAAGTCGAGGTAGTACTGGAGGTACAGGCGGAGGCAAGCGATTTCAATATGGTCCAAGCCTCGCGCCTCTTCCGCAGAGGCCTTACAACAAGTCCGAGGAGGAAAACGTAGCCATATCGAAGGCTAAGGTGGAAGCCCATTTTGCACCGAAACCGCCACCGCTGCCAAGGGATAAAGTGCTTGTGGAAAAGATTGACCACTTCATTCGTATGGCTAGACCACCAGCTCCCAAGCCTGTTGACATAGACTATGAGCGCCACATCAAGAAGTTAAATCGAGCACATCTACAGAAAGAGGCGAGCTCGAGCTCGAGCAAATCAGCTGGCAAAAGGAGCGGTAAAACCGTTCCCCAGCTGGGAGAACAGGCGGCGCAATCAATCCCCCACTTGTTGTGCCAACAACACATGAGAGTAGGCGCGCCCAATATTATTGTGGGCAAACCGTTAACGTTCCCGGGGTGGGCGATGTGGTAATAACCGAGGAGCATATTGCGCAGGCTGAATCGATCGGGACCACTGTTGGACAACTCCTCGATATCGAGCCCATGTCTCTGACTAGAGAGGAGGAAATAAAACGGAAATATGCCCGTAGCCAACCTTTGGTCGAGCCAGAGGAGGTCAATAAGCTCCCAACGAGAATGTATGAATTGCATCAATGGTACATGGACATTACCAAGATTTCCAATCGAGAGTCCCTCATGGTGAATGTCAACAAGGAGCATTACTACCATGAGAAAGCTATGACCGTTGAGTATTCAGAACTATTTCAGCTATACAATAAAGACGCACTCGACAAATCTATCGTCAGTTGCTATTGTCTGTAAGTGATTTCTTTCTGTAATTTAAGTCTCAAGCTAGCTGTAGTGATCATTTTGATCAATCATTACCTGTAATTATCCTCACTATATTCTTTTCTATGGTATTATGCAGGATGAAGATTTATGAAATGAAAAAAGGTGGACGCTATGGCATTGGGTTCGTTGACCCAAATACCATTAATGAATACACATGGAAAATAGATCCATATCACGAAAAAAGTGTAGAGGAAAGCATGCTACAATTCTTCAAGGAACTCAAATACAATGAAGATATACTACTTCCTTACAACTTCCAGTGAGTCACACTGTCTTGTACTACAAATTCTGTTTTTCCCTACTAGCTATAGCTACATGTTTTTGCTTACATATGCCCGCTTAATTAAGACATGCAAACGTGTGTGCATGCAGATTTCACTGGATCTTGTTAATCATTAAAGTTGATGAAGGAACAGTTGAAGTACTAGACTCACTACTTAAGAAAGCAAGTGACTACACCATCGTGAAGGGGATAGTCAAAAGGTAATTTCAATCATTATTAACTATATCTCGGCCTATTTAATTAGTTCGTCATTTCCTGATAACAACTATTTAATAACCCATTTATTCATTTTCTTTGTCGGCGGGCAGGGCTTGGGCAAAGTTCATCAGGGCCACTCCAGGCCCATGGAAACAAAATCTGAAATGGTATCGACCCAAGGTAAGTAATTAAGTAGTACTAGCTACCTTCCATCTCTTTAATTATCATGCTTGATTAATTATTATCTGATCAAATTCCATTCTCGTAAAGGCCCTGAAGCAGGCGCCGGGGAATGATCTATGTGCATACCACGTTTGCGAGAACATTCGCATGATGGCGTCCGAAAGGAGCAAATCTCAAAGACATGAGTGAGTACGATATCGATTGTCAGAACACTATTCACAATTTTTACACCATTGTCGATATCTAGTCACACAACTAATACACATGCATATTGATCTCCTTCTTAACAGTTCAAAGAGGTGCGGGACAAGCTCCTAGCACAGGACCGCATAGAAGCAATTCAAGAGGAAATAGCGGGATTTTTGCTCGACCAGGTCATAGATCCCAATGGAGAATACTATTACCCGCTACCGCCCCCATGAACCACTTCCAATTGTTATCATGCTCCGAAGGCACCAATTAGCTAGGCTAATGCCACTGGCTCCGAAGGCACCAATTAGGAGAAATTGTATATACATATACATGTGTGTATATATGTGTGAATTAATTAATGGTGGTTGTGAGACATTCGATGATATATATATATATTATGATCGGTTCTACTAGAAATTCTATTTATATATATGCATAACGTGTACAATATGTAGTGTCGTAAAATACCAGCAAACGAAAAATAATTAAATGGAAAACACAAAATTAAATGAAAAAGAAATCATAAACCCAACCCCCCCCAACATTTTAATACCGGTTGGTGACACCAACTGGTACTAAAGGTCTCCCTGCCCCCGAAGCTGGCTCGTGCCACGTGGTTGCCCTTTAGCACCGGTTCGTGCTGAACCGGTACTAAAGGGGGGGGGGCTTTAGTGCCCACATTTTAGTGCGGGTTACCGAACCGACACTAAAGGGCCTTACGAACCGGTGCTATTACCTGGTTCTGCACTAGTGATACATGTCACTCTTGATTCATTGCATATCCTAGTACACCGCCGGAGGAATTCACATAGAGTCATATTTTGTTCTAAGTATTGAGTTGTAAGTAGAAAGAAGTGTGATGATCATCATTATTAGAGCTTTGTCCCAGTGAGGAAAGGACGATGGAGACTATGATTCCCCCATAAGACGGGATGAGACTCCAGACGAAAAATAAAAAATAAAGAAAAAGAAAAGAGGCCAAAAAGAAAAAAAGGAAGAAGGCCAAAATAAAAAAATGTGAGAAAAAGAGAGAAGGGACAATGTTACTATCCTTTTTCCACACTTGTGCTTCAAAGTAGCACCATGATCTTCATGATAGAGAGTCTCCCATGTTGTCACTTTCATAAACTAGTGGGACTTTTACATTATAGAACTTGGCTTGTATATTCCAATGATGGGCTTCCTCAAATTGCCCTAGGTCTTCGTGAGCAAGCAAGTTGGATGCACACCCACTTAGTTTCATTTGTTGAGCTTTCATACACTTATAGCTCTTGTGCATCCGTTGCTTGGCAATCCCTACTCACTCACATTGATATCTATTGATAGGCATCTCCATAGCCCGTTGATACGCCTGGTTGATGTGAGACTATCTTCTCCTTTTTGTCTTCGCCACAACCACCATTCTATTCCACCATAGTGCTATATCCATGGCTCACGCTCAATTATTGCGTGAATATTGAAAAAGTTTGAGAACTTCAAAAGTATGAAACAATTGCTTGGCTTGTCATCGGGGTTGTGCGATTTAATATTTTATGTGATGAAGATAGAGCATAGCCAGACTATATGATTTTGTAGGGATAACTTTCTTTGGCCATGTTATTTTGAGGAGACATGATTGCTTAGTTAGTATGCTTGAAGTATTATTATTTCTATGTCAATATAATACTTTTATCTTGAATCTTTCAGATCTGAACATTCATGCCACAATAAAGAAAAAAATACATTGAGAAATATGTTAGGAAGCATTCCACATCAAAAATTCTGTTTTTATCATTTACCTACTCGAGGACGAGCAGGAATTAAGCTTGGGGATGCTTGATACGTCTCCAACGTATCTATAGTTTTCGATTGCTCCATGCTATTATATTATCTATTTTGGATGTTAATGGGCTTATTTTTACACTTTTATATTATTTTTGGGACTAACCTATTAACCGGAGGCCCAGCCCAAGTTGCTGTTTTTTTGCCTATTTTAGAGTTTCGCCGAAAAGGAATATCAAACGGAGTCCAAACGGAATGAAACCTTCGGGAGCGTTATTTTCGGAACGAACATGATCCAGGAGACTTGGAGTGGACGTCAAGCAATCAACGAGGCGGCCACGAGGCAAGGGGCGCACCCACCCCCTGGGCGCGCCCTCCACCCTCGTGGGCCCCTCGTTGCTCCACCGACATACTTCTTCCTCCTATATATATATCTACGTACCCCCAAACATCCAGGAGCACCACGAAAACCTAATTCCACCGCCGCAACCTTCTGTACCCAAGAGATCCCATCTTGGGGCCTTTTCCGGAGCTCCGCCGGAGGGGGCATTGATCACGGAGGGCCTCTACATCAACTCCATGGCCTCTCCGATGATGTGTGAGTAGTTTACTTCAGACCTTCGGGTCCATATCTAGTAGCTAGATGGCTTCTTCTCTCTCTTTGGATCTCAATACAAAGTTCTCCTCGATTCTCTTGGAGATCTATTCGATGTAATCTTGTTTAGCAGTGTGTTTGTCGAGATCTGATGAATTGTGGGTTTATGATCCAGATTATCTATGAACAATATTTGAATCTTCTCTGAATTCTTTTATGTATGATTGGTTTATCTTTGCAAGTCTCTTCGAATTATCAGTTTGGTTTGGCCTACTAGATTGATCTTTCTTGCAATGGGAGAAGTGCTTAGCTTTGGGTTCAATCTTGCGGTGCTCGATCCCAGTGACAGAAAGGGAAATGACACGTATTGTATTGTTGCCATCGAGGATAAAAAGATGGGGTTTATATCATATTGCATGAGTTTATCCCTCTACATCATGTCATCTTACTTAAGGCATTAATCTGTTCTTATGAACTTAATACTCTAGATGCATGCTGGATAGCGGTCGATGTGTGGAGTAATAGTAGTAGATGTAGGCAGGAGTCAGTCTACTTGTCTCGGACGTGATGCCTATATACATGATCATGCCTAGATATTCTCATAATTATTTGCTTTTCTATCAATTGCTCGACAGTAATTTGTTCACCCACCGTAATACTTATGCTATCTTGAGATAAGCCACTAGTGCAACCTATGGCCCCCGGGTCTATTTTCCATCATATTAATCTCTCGTCAACAAGTTATTTCTGGTGCCATTTATTTTGCTTTATTTACTTTCAATCTATATCATAACAATACCAAAAATATTTATCTTATTATTATCATCTCTATCAGATCTCACTTTTGCAAGTGGCCGTGAAGGGATTGACAACCCCTTTATCGCGTTGGTTGCGAGGTTCTTATTTGTGTGTGTAGGTACGAGGTGACTCGCGCGTGGTCTCCTACTGGATTGATACCGTGGTTCTCAAAAACTGAGGGAAATACTTGCACTACACTACTGCATCACCCTTTCCTCTTCAAGGGAAAACCAACGTAGTGCTCAAGAGGTAGCAAGTCCTAGCCACTGAAGAAGGGTATGTCCGCGAACAGCCAACCAAAAGCTACCCCAAGCAAAGGTTCGTGCCGCAGTTCGATGACAAGGCCATAGAGCCCACACGCCCAATATATACAAACGTCGAACAGTTGGACCGCCCCCCTCCTAGAGTGCGGGACAGAGAAGCTGACGAGGCCGAACACCCAGCCACCCACCTTGCCGTCATGGCAAGGATCAAGCGTGGCCAACTTATGAGTACGACCTCCGCCATGACCTAGATTCCTGTGGAGGCCGCACCAGGTCCATTTACGGACCCAGAGAAGACCCGCCCACCTACCAGGAAGGATACTACGATCGGTTAAACCAAAACGATAGAGTCTGGGAGCCGCTGCAGACTCGGAGGGCCGAAGACCTCCGACGTGTTGTAGACCGAGTTTGGGCCGCCACACACCCCTTGTGCTTCACAGAGAGGGTAATGCAACATCAACTCCCGGAAGGCTTCAAGCCTATGAACATCGAATCATACGATGGAACCACAGATCTAGCCGAATGGATAGAGGATTTCCTCCTTCACATCCACATGGCGTAAGGAGATGACATCCACGCCATTAAATATATGTTGCTAAAGCTTAAAGACCCAGCTCGACACTGGTTGAACAGCCTTCCTGAAGACTCCATAGGTTGCTGGGAAGAGCTTGAGGACACTTTCTGTCGTGGAATTGTCACAGCAAATGTCCTAGCAAAAGGACTTAGTCGTAGGGCCATCGCAACTAGGAGGCTTAAAGGGGTTAATCAGGACAAAGGACACGAGAGGTTTATACTGGTTCGGCCCCTTACGGTGAAGGTAAAGCCTAGTCCAGTTGTGGTTGTATTTCTAGGTTTCGATGACCAAGGAGCGAATCCGCTAGCTTGGCTATCGATTTGTGGTTTCTTGCCCTAAGCCGCCGCTGGGTCGTCCCCTTATATACACGGGTTGATGCCTGGTGGCCTACAGAGTCCCGGCCGGCTCATAAAACGTGTCCGGCTCGGTGACTTCTTTTATATGCCTTTCCTTACAAGTCTTTCTCTACATATGGTGGTTCACAATATTGGGCCTTAAGCCGCCTCTGGGCTTAGGCCTTCTACAAGTCTTAATAAACTATCACCTTGAAAGTTTACTGGGCTTCTTCTCGTAACCTGCCATTGGGGTTGACCCGTCCCCTCCTGGGCGGGTCATACCTGGTAGCTATATCCCCAATATTAGGCCCCAGGTTGACTTGAACTTTGTTCTTTGTCAATCTTCAACACTTAGACGAAACCCATCTTCCTCTCTCTGTAAAAAATCTGTAACCCGCCATGACGTCATCTTCTGAAAACACAAAAGCCTGCTATGCCGTCATCTTCAACGAATCTTTTATCTTTTAATGTCTTCCGAGAATCGAGGCGTCCATTTAGCTGGATAATCATTATTTTGGTCTGCCTTAATTTTCGTGCCTGCCTGTTCACCTATCCCCTTATAAATAGGCTTGGCTGGTCTTTCCCCTTTCTTCTTCTTCCTTCCATCTTCTCGCTACCTCTTTGCCTCTCGAGCTCCGCCGTAGCCGTAGTGCCCACCGTCGCCTCTCCACGTCGGCCGCTGCATCACCCTAAGCTCGTCTCGAGAACCGCGGTGACCCTTTGCAGAATCTCTGCATTCGTAAGTTCCTATCTTTCCGCGTCCTTAGATCTATTTAGTGTTATGAGTTCATCGGCGTTCTTCGCCATTCATCACAAACCTCCTTGAAGTTCCTTCTCTGCACCCTCTTTTGATCCAGAAGAAAAATAGAACTTATGCGGTAGTAGTTTTACACCCATTTTAGATGCTAGTAGATCCCTTTCCTTTGTACAGATACCTTCTTAAAGCTGATGAACTCCTCCGCACTCGTTTTGTAGGTTTGAATTTTTTTTCTAACCCATTTTGATTCATAATAATAGCAAAAGCTTGGGAAATCTGTTTGTCTCAACACTTAACCAATTCTGTTTCTGGCTTCCTTCGAATGTCTTTAGTGATGGCGGCTTATCACGCCGGCTTACTTATCCTTTATATGTCATTAGCCCTTTATTAAACCGCCATTACTCATTTGTACCATTATCATTTAACTTTTAATTTCACCACCAAATTGAACCGGCATATCGCTTTCCTTTCAGTTTGTCCTTTGCTCATCATGCCGTCAGAAGCACCAACAGTTTGCAACTGGGTCCCCTCCACAGTAACTGAAGATAACTTGAAAGAGTTTGTCACCATTGGATTTTTGCCAGAGAAGAACATTATGTCTTATCGTTCTCCCAACCCGGACAAGGAATGGCCTAATCCCAAAGACGGTGAAGTTATTGTCTTCACTGACCATATGAATCGGGGTTTTTCACCACCCGGCTCAAAGTTCTTCAGAGACGTTCTTCATTTTTTCAAACTTCACCCTCAAGATCTTGGACCCAATTCCATATCCAACATTTGCAATTTTCAAGTTCTCTGTGAGGTGTATCTTCAAGAAGAGCCGACTATGGAACTCTTCAGAGAGTACTTTTATTAGAACCGCCAGAATGAGTGTACCAACAACCCTAGCTTGGAGCTCGGTGGAATCTCAATTCAGCGCCGACAGGGCATTGTATTTCCCTTAATAGTCTTACCGAGTCATCCCAAAGATTGGAATCAGACCTGGTTCTATTGCCAAGATACGTCACCAGCCAATGAAAAACCACTGCCAGGTTATCGCGCGGAGCGTCTGGATTCCAAGTTTGTGCTCCCTGATAAGCTTACTGCTGCTGAAGCAAGAAGCTTATTCCATCGATTAAAAGGACTAATGCCTTATTGGGGAATGGCTTAACCGGAGTTGACTTGATCCGTTGCTGGATCTCGTGGCGGGTCATCCCTCTAAGCCGCCGATCCAAATTGATGTATGAATATGGCGGAGGCCCAGATGACTCTCTGCATCACAGCTCTGTACAACTAACTGAAGAAGACATTGTTGCAATGTCAACCATCCTTGTGAACGACAAATATGAGGACTGCAGTAAGGTTGGGTTAAACCCATTCTGCAAACTTAACCCGGCACCAAAGGTGAAAAACCCCTGACCTCTTTTTCTTTTTGTGTTTTCCTCAGTAGTTTTAAATACTTGCATGACCTTTTATCCTGTTCATTTGTTTACAGGCCAAATCTGACTTCTGGAAGGCCAAGTATGACCATGAAGCTGCCAAGAAGGCTAGAACCGCCGCCAGGAAGATGACCCGGAGGTCCAAGAAGAAAAGGAGCACTGCTTCGGACCTGTTAAAGCTTGACGATGTTACTGAGTCGGAGGTAGCCCTTGACTCCCTTGGCCTGTTTTTAATAACCTTATTGACGCTGACTATTGCCAGGATGACACGGGGGCCAGCCATGCCGTAGAACAAGAGGTAACTATTTCCTCCGACTCAGCCCATTTGCCAAGACAGAAACTTCGACTGGTAACCCGGAAAGTAAGGTTTTCACACCCTTTGGCTTATTTGGACCCTCATTTTCTTTTGGAAAAAACAGCAACATGAGAGCCGCCGTTAGGCCCGGAATAATGAGGATGATGAAACGCCTTCCGTTTTACAACAAACTCCTCAAAAACGCCAGAATGAGGTTTCTTTCATCTTTGTCTTTTGCTTCCATTCATGGATCTATCCCCTTGCATTACTAACTTTATTTTACCTTTGCAGGAGGTTTCTCGCTCTTCTGGCGACTCATCCCAGACTCAATTTCCGGCTTTCAAGACTGCCCCTGGGTAAGGAAAATCATCTTTCCTCTGTATCTTTAAAAACTGCATCCTTATACTAACTGTCTCATAAAACCTTTCTTAGCAGCCAAGCCAAATCCAAGAAGGCCAAGGTGATTAAACCGTCAAAAGACCTGAAGGTTCCTGCACCTGAACCGGCCATGCCAACTCCTCCCTCTGAAACTGAAGCACCTGAAGACCCGGCTGTTCATACTCAATTGGATCCTCCTGAGTTGTCAGCCGATGAGATCACCCTTAATCCGACTATCACTGAACCATCTAGTTCAGCTAACCCGCCAACAACTTCTGATACTGACGTGTTGATTACTGGTAGCCAATTTGTTGAACCGGGGACCCCCACTGTATTAGCCCGGCACACTGCTAATCAAGAAGCCATGGAGAAGCAGAAAGTGCGTTTTGATATCTCTCACTACACTCATCTGAATGCTAGTGACATACTGTCCGGCTATCTCAGTCATGTGCATTCCAGGCGTGAGTCGAAAATTGAGATGGTCAAGCAATTGCATCTAAAATATGAGGTATGTTCTCCGGTTCACTTATACTCTGCCAGCCCCCAAGTCTTCAGATGATGAACCTGAATGATCTGTAGACTTTATGATATAGGTTGATACTTTGTCTCTAAGCTTTTCGAAAGTCCAACAAAGTAGCGTAAACTTCACCTGTAGTCCCCAAGGGCCGGCTCAATTTACCATAAATGAACCGGTACTTAACTTCATAACTGTCTTTTACTAGTCCCAATAAGTATTGCAATCCGTCTTAATCTTGAGAAACTTTTTGAATATCATGCATTAGCCCCCAAGTGCCAAGTGCTGTTACTTTGTATGGGACTTGAAACATATAAGAGTCATAAAAAATTGCTTTGGCAGACATTAGCCCCCAAGTGTCAAGTGGTATTGCGGTGCATAGTACTTGAGACTTGATCCCTTATAACTTTTAGTTTAAGCCTTGACACACCTGTGCATGTTTTTTAGAACGCCCTATCTGAATTGGGCTCCCAATTAACTGATGCAAAGACCCGGCTGGCGGATCAAGAGGCAGAAATCAAGACTGCTGACTCTAAACTCCAATTGAGTCTTTCTGAGACAGAAAAATTGAAGACCAGCTTGACTGCAAAGAAGAAATCCTGGGCCGAAGAAAAGATGCTGTTGATACAACGCGCTGAAACAGCGGAAGCGGCTCTTGAGGAGGTTACCACGGAGCTCACCGGCTTAAAGAACCGGGTGTCTCAAATGGTCTCCGCCATCTTTGGTAAGTCATCTGTATTAATCACTTATACCTTCTTTTGACCCGGAATATAAGCCGTCTGCTGAACCTTTGTTTAAAAAATACTCGTAGGTCAACGAAGCAAAAATCTGAGCCAAGACAGTGTGACCAAATTGAAGGCGGTTTATACCTTGGTGGAGCAATTGTATACTGGCGCTCAACGAGCACTTGCCACCATCTCCCCTACCAACCAAGGACCCAATCGGTTGAGCGATGTCTTGAAGAAGTTATCAATCTTACCCGCCAGGTTTCAAGAGGTCAAACGATCCTATGCCAGAGCCGGAGCCCTGACTGCCCTGAGCCGCTCCAAAGCCTGGGTGCCAGATCTAGACCCGGCGGATGTGGCTAAGGGGTACCATACCGTGAAGGAAAACGGGACTCTATTTGAGAAAGATGACTTCATTGCCTGTGTGAGGGGAGTTCGACGTCAAGCTACCATTATTGGAGAGGAGACCAACATCGATAAATATCAGCCGGGTTTTGATATGGAGAATAAGAAGATGGCGACTCCCTCTTATAAGGTGAAAGATCTTATCCCGCCGGTTCGTCAACACACTTTTGCTCCAGAAGTTGATCCGGCTGGCCTGATTGATGATGAAGCGGAGTTCATTGCTCTGAACGGCTTTGACTGGTCCAATCCCAGCTTCCAATCAGTAGAAGGAGGTGAACCGACGAGGAGAGAGTCATAACCATCTTGTGGGCTCTCAAAGCCTTGTAATAGATTTAGCTTGAAAACTGTATGAGTTGCTTATGCCATCGCACACAAAATGTTGCATACTACTCTTTGCCAGCACATCTTCGATTACATCTGCAATATTTTAACTTTGCTCCTACAAAAAGTGAAAGAGCTGGCCTGGCGGTTTGACACCGGATGGGTCAAAAACACCCGGCATATGTCTTTATGAAATTGTCATATTGGAAAAGATAAACAAGGCTGAAAAACCTGTTCGTGAACAACACTGTCATACCTGTGTTTCTAGACTGCCGGTTTTCATGATCCAATCTTTTTGAGAAGTCAATGCTTCCATATACCTGATGACTATCATGCCTTGGCGGCTTATTGTCAAATAGTCAAGCCGTCTTAAATAAAAACCATACTGATAGTTTAGATTTGAGACAATAAAAAACAGTAAGACAAAATAGCAGATTTCAAACAACATAAATTTGGGGGTTTCTGATTCGAATACGATCAGTAAACCGGACCAAAGTGGTTAAGCTAAGATTTGAATACGATCATATATCCCCCAGTGTCTTTGGCGTTGCGGCGATCAAGAGGGTAACGACAGCTATGTTCTCTTTGGTTCGAATACGACCTATGTTTGAACAGGAAGCCCCCAAATGACCTTGAGAGGTTTTTAATGACCCTGATTCAAATACGATCCAAGTCAGACCCAAAAGGGGTTAAGCTATGATTCAGATACGATCAAGAAGCCCCCTAATGAGTATGGCTTTGAGCCGATCAAGAGGGTTATGACAGCTATGTTCTCTTTGGTTCGAATACGACCTATGTTTGAACAGGAAGCCCCCAAGTGACCATGAGGTTTACAGCTAGATTCGAATACGATCATAAGCCGGACCAAAAAGGTTAAGCTAGATTCAGATATGATCACCTCCTTAATAGTCATTTAAATAATGAAAATAGTAAAGATATATGATCTTTGAAGAGGAAAAAGACAAAGGTCCCGCTTTATTACTTATCATAATATATACAACATCAAAGTATGTACATGACGAGAGCTGGTAGCTCAGGTGTAGTATGGCCGAAGCTGAGCAATGTTCCACGGTCGGCGGGTCTCCTCCTCTGACTTACGTGAGTCTTTGTGCTTTCGAACGTCAATGAGGTAATATGACCCATTGTTTAAATTCTTGCTGACCACAAAGGGGCCTTCCCAAGGTGGGGATAGTTTGTGTGCATCAGACAGATCCTGGATGAGACGGAGCACCGTGTCACCTTCTTGAAAGGTCCTGGACTTAACCCGGCGGCTGTGATAACGGCGCAGGTCCTATTGATAAATTGCTGATCGAGCCGCCATCAAGTCTCTCTCCTCATCTAACAAGTCAAGTGCATCCTGTCGGGCTTGTTCATTATCAGCTTCAATGTAAGCCGCCACGCGAGGCGAGTCATGACGGATGTCACTAGGCAGCACTGCTTCCGCTCCATAAACCATGAAGAAAGGTGTATAACCTGTAGACCTGTTGATGTCTACTACACAACCTTCTTCTTGTAGACGTTGTTGGGCCTCCAAGTGCAGAGGTTCGTAGGACAGTAGCAAATTTCCCTCAAGTGGATGACCTAAGGTTTATCAAACCATAGGAGGCGTAGGATGAAGATGGTCTCTCTCGAGCAACCCCGCAACCAAATAACAAAGAGTTTCTTGTGTCCCCAACACACCCAATACAATGGTAAATTGTATAGGTGCACTAGTTCGGCAAAGAGATGGTGATACAAGTGGTATATGGATAGTAGATATAGGTTTTTGTAACCTGAAAATATAAAAACATCAAGGTAACTAATGATAAAAGTGAGCGTAAACGGTATTGCAATGCTAGGAAACAAGGCCTAGGGTTCATACTTTCACTAGTGCAAGTCCTCTCAACAATAATAACATAATTGGATCACATAACTATCCCTCAACATGCAACAAAGAGTCACTCCAAAGTCACTAATAGAGGAGAACGAACAAAGAGATTATGGTAGGGTACGAAACCACCTCAAAGTTATTCTTTCCAATCAATCTGTTGGGCTATTCCTATAAGTGTCACAATCAGCCCTAGAGTTCATACTAGAATAACACCTACACAAATCAACCAAAACCCTAATGTCACCTAGATACTCCAATGTCACCTCAAGTATCCGTGGGTATGATTATACGATATGAATCACACAATCTCAGATTCATCTATTCAATCAACACATAGAACCTCAAAGAGTGCCCCAATGTTTCTACCAGAGAATCACGTCGATAACGTGTGCCAACCCCTATGCATAGGTTCATGGGCGGAACCCGCAAGTTGATCACCAAAACATACATCAAGTGAATCACGTGATATCCCATTGTCACCACAGATACGCATGGCAAGACATACATCAAGTGTTCTCAAATCTTTAAAGACTCAATCCGATAAGATAACTTCAAAGGGAAAACTCAATCCATTACAAGAGAGTAGAGGGGGAGAAACATCATAGGATCCAACTATAATAGCAAAGGTCGCGATACATCAAGATCGTGCCAAATCAATAACACGAGAGAGAGAGATCAAACACATAGCTACTGGTACATACCCTCAGCCCCGAGGGTGAACTACTCCCTCCTCGTCATGGAAAGCACCGGGATGATGAAGATGGCCACCGAAGAGGGATTGCCCCCTCCGGCAGGGTGCCGGAACGGGTCTAGATTGGCTTTCGGTGGCTACGGAGGCTTCTGGCAGCGGAACTCTCGATCAATTCTGCTCCCTGAAGTTTTTAGGGTATATGGGTATATATAGGAGGAAGAAGTACGTCGGTGGACCTCCGGGCTGTCCACGAGGCAGGGGGCGCCCCCCACCCTCGTGGGCAGCCCGTGACTCTCCTGGTCCAACTCCGATACTCCGTGGGCTTCTTCTGGTCCAAAAATAAGTTCCGTGAAGTTTCAGGTCAACTGGACTCCATTTGATTTTCCTTTTCTACGATACTCTAAAACAAGGAAAAAACAGGAACTGGCACTTGGCTCTGGGTTAATAGGTTAGTCCCAAAAATAATATAAAAGTGCATAACAAAGCCCATAAACATCCAAATCAGATAATATAATAGCATGGAACAATCAAAAATTATATATACGTTGGAGACGTATCAGCATCCCCAAGCTTAATTCCTGCTCGTCCTCGAGTAGGTAAATGATAAAAACAGAATATTTGATGTGGAATGCTACCTAACATATTTATCCATGTAATTCTCTTTATTGTGGCAAGAATATTCAGATCCATAAGATTTAAGAAAAAAGTTTAATATTGACATAAAAATAATAATACTTCAAGCATACTAACCAAGTAATCATGTCTTCTCAAAATAACATGGCCAAAGAAAGCTATCCGTACAAAATCATATAGTCTGGCTATGCTCTATCTTCACCGCACAAAATATTTAAATCATGCACAACCCCGATGACAAGCCAAACAATTGTTTCATACTTTTGATGTTCTCAAACCTTTTCAATCTTCACGCAATACATGAGCGTGAGCCACGGACATAGCATTATAGGTGGAATAGAATGGTGGTTGTGGAGAAGACAAAAAGGAGAAGATAGTCTCACATCAACTAGGCGTATCAACGGGCTATGGAGATGCTCATCAATAGATATCAATGTGAGTGAGTAGGGATTGCCATGCAACGGATGCACTAGAGCTATAAGTGTATGAAAGCTCAACAAAAGAAACTAGTGGGTGTGCATCCAACTCGCTTGCTCACGAAGACCTAGGGCATTTTGTGGAAGCCCATCATTGGAATATACAAGCCAAGTTCTATAATGAAAGATTCCCACTAGTATATGAAAGTGACAACATAGGAGACTCTCTATCATGAAGATCATGGTGCTACTTTGAAGCACAAGTGTGGTAAAAGGATAGTAGCATTGTCCCTTCTCTCTTTTTCTCTCATTTTTTTATTTTTTTATTTGTGCCTTTCTATTTTTATGGCCTCTTTTTTTTCTTCTTTTTTTATTTGGGCTTCTTTGGCCTCTTTTATTTATTTATTTATTTTCGTCCGGAGTCTCATCCCGACTTGTGGGGGAATCATAGTCTCCATCATCCTTTCCTCACTGGGACATTGCTCTAATAATGATGATCATCACACTTTTATTTACTTACAACTCGATACTTAAAACAAGATATGACTCTATATGAATGCCTCCGGCGGTGTACCCGGACGTGCAATGACTCAAGAGTGACATGTATGGAAGAATTATGAATGGTGGCTTTGCCACAAATACGATGTCAACTACATGATCATGCAAAGCAATATGACAATGATGAAGCGTGTCATAATAACGGAACAATGAAAAGTTGCATGGCAATATATCTCGGAATGGCTATGGAAATGCCATAATAGGTAGGTATGGTGGCTGTTTTGAGGAAGGTATATGGTGGGTTTATGGTACCGCCGAAAGGTGCGCGGTATTAGACAGGCTAGCAATGATGGAAGGGTGAGAGTGCGTATGATCCATGGACTAAACATTAGTCATAAAGAACTCATATACTTATTGTAAAAATCTATTTGTTATCGAAGCAAAGTACTACGTGCATGCTCCTAGGGGGATAGATTGGTAGGAAAAGACCATCGCTCGTCCCCGACGGCCACTCATAAGGAAGACAATCAATAAATAAATCATGCTCCGACTTCATCACATAACGGTTCACCATACGTGCATGCTACGGGAATCACAAACTTTAACACAAGTATTTCTCAAATTCACAACTACTCAACTAGCTTGACTCTAATATAACCATCTCCATATCTCAAAACAATTATCAAGTATCAAACTTCTCTTAGTATTCAATACACTTTATATGAAAGTTTTTATTATATCCCTCTTGGATGCCCATCATATTAGGACTAAATTCATAACCAAAGCAAATTACCATGCTGTTTAGGACTATCAAAATAATATAATTGAAGCATGAGAGATCAATTATTTCTATAAAATAAAACCACCACCGTGCTCTAAAAATATATAAGTGAAGCACTAGAGCAAATGACAAACTACTCCAAAAGATATAAGTGAAGATCAATGAGTAGTCGAATAATTATGCAAATATATGAAGACTCTCTAACATTTAATAATTTCAGATCTTGTTATTTTATTAAAACAGCAAGCAAAACAAAATAAATAAAATGACGCTCCAAGCAAAACACATATCATGTGGTGAATAAAAATATAGCTCCAAGTGAAGTTACCGATGAACGAACACGAAAGAGGGGATGCCTTCTGGGGCATCCCCAAGCTTAGGCTTTTGGTTGTCCTTGAATATTACCTTGGTGTGCCTTGGGAATCCCCAAGCTTAGGCTCTTGCCACTCCTTATTCCATAGTCCATCGAATCTTTACCCAAAACTTGAAAACTTCACAACACAAAACTTAACAGAAAACTTGTAAGCTCCGTTAGTATAAGAAAGAAAATCACCATCATAAGGTACTGTAATTAACTCATTCTAAATTCATATTTGTGTAATATCTACTGTATTCCAACTTCTCTATGGTTCATACCCTACGATACTACTCATAGATTCATCAAAATAAGCAAACAACACAATGAAAACAGAATCTGTCAAAAACAGAACAGTCTGTAGTAATCTGTAGGTTTCGACCACTTCTGGAACTCATAAAATTCTCAAATAAATTGGTGGACCTGAGGAATTTATGTATTAATCATCTTCAAAAAGAATTAACTAAATATCACTCTCCAATAAAAAGTGGCAGCAAATCTCGTGAGCGCTAAAGTTTCTGTTTTTTACCGCAAGATCAACAAGACTTTCCCCAAGTCTTCCCAATGGTTCTACTTGGCACAAACACTAATTATAACATAAAAAATCAATCATAACAGAGGCTAGATAAATTATTTATTTCTAAACAGGAAAAAAAAGCAAGGAACAAAAATAAAATTGGGTTGCCTCCCAACAAGCGCTATCGTTTAACGCCCCTAGCTAGGCATGATGATTTCAATGATGCTCACATAAAAGATAAGAATTGTAACATAAAGAGAGCATCATGAAGAATATGGCTAGAAAATTTAAGTCTAACCCACTTCCTATACATAGGGATTTTTTGAGCAAACATCTTGTGGGAACAAGAATCAACTTGCATAGGAAGGTAAAACAAGCATAACTTTAAAACTTTAAGCACATAGAGAGGAAACTTGATATTATTGCAATTCCTACAAGCATATCACTACAAAAAAATACACTTCCATGATGATACGTGTTTGTCACAGTAGGTCGCGTTTTTTGTCATGCATGTACATTCATGACAAATTTATGACAGAATCAAGATAGTCATACTTGTGCTGTCGTAGAAGTGTTCCATGACATTAACAAACTTATCATCACGGAAGTGTCCACTTACATGACGATAAATCGCGCGTCACAGAAGTGCTTTCGTCAAGGGTGACTGACATGTGGCATCCACCATAAGGGAACGCCGTTAAGCTATCAGGTCGGGTTTTCGATCCGATAACCCGTTAACAGCCCCGACCAATGGGGATTTTCCACGTGCAAAATCATCATTGGCGGGAGGAAACACGTGTCGGCTCTCCGTTGGGACAGATGTCATCCGCTCATTGGACCGAAGGCGCCTATGATACGGCGACACATGGCATGGCCCAACAGAGGCCCATTCCTGTGAAAAGGCCGGCCCGTTTGACTTGGTCAAAAGGTGGCGGGCCCGCCCATGGAAAGCCTGTTAACGGCCTGTTCGCATATAGCCCATTTACAACCCGCTAACCCAGGGCCTGTTACGCCCTTTTCGAATTAGGACCAGTAGCGTCATCTGGGCCGTCCAATATGATTCAGCCCATTTTAACTTCAGGCCCATGTGTGGCCCATGACTTCTTTCGGACCATATGAGGACCTTTGTAACTCTTGGCCCATTAACGGCCCGTGGTGAAACTGGCCCATAATGAACAGTGTATCACTTTATACCCATTAACGGCCCGTTATTCCATTGGGCCGTTTCTAGCCCAAGTTATCTTTCGGCCTTCTCAGGGCCCATTGATTCTTGGGCTCATTTGCAGGATTCAGTTACATATGGCTCGTTACTGTCATTTTCTACTTGTGGGCTAAATTCAGCTCGTCGTTACAGTCAGCCCATTTGCGGACCGTTAATACGTTGGGCCATTTTCATGGAAAAAAACCGTTGGCTGTTTTCATAGAGTTATCAAATACGGCCTATTAACGGCCCATTATGGTCCACGAATAGTACGGCCCATGATTGGCGAAATGATGATACGCCCCGTAGAAGGCCCATGGATCCTACGGCCCGTATGAGGCCCATGGATAGTACGGCCCGTAGAAGGCCCATGGACCCTACGGCCCGTAGAAGGCCCATGGACCCTAAGGCCTGTAGAAGGCCCATGGACCCTAAGGCCCGTATAGAAGGCCGATGGATCCTACGGCTGGACGAAGTCCCATGGATCATACGGCCCGTAGAAGGCCCATAATTATTTTGGCCTAGTTACCAAAAATAGGCTATTGTGGCCACTAGAAAAAAAACAGAAAAAGAACTGCAGTGACTACAAGCAAACAACTAAACAAGACAATAAGGAAATAAATAAGCAAGCAATTGACGCTAGCCTATTACCTCTATTACACATATTACATCCACTGGGCATCAAAGTTCGCCACCAGTGCAAATATAGGGAACAAAGCATCACATTACATACACTGGCCGTCAAAATTGGCCACCAGTGCAAATAAACGCGACAGCAAAACAAGAGCATAACTGAAACAACTTCAGAAGAGCTCAAGAAATGTTATCCTGGGTATCCACCATGCTGGCAATAAGCTTAGCAAGCTGATTAGCTTTGTCCCATTTGGCGCGCTAAAATCCTCCAATGCTTGCTGTTGCACCAGAAAGTATGCATCTGAATGCTCCAGGGACTTCCACAGTCCTTCCGCTTCTTGTCGCAGCACAGCTGATCGATGTCTTTTAGCTTGTAGTTGAGACTCAAGAAACCGAACCGATTCAGACAGTGAGTTTGAATAGCTTGTGCAAGCGGTAGTGGCCAGTAACTCGAACACTAAACCAAGACAGGACTTTGGGGTTGTCTCGCTGTCTTCAAGATAGTCTTCCTTAGCTGTTTTATCAGCTTTGTTGGAGACTAACAAGGATGTGTCACTATCCTGAACCTTATCTGCATTACTTCCTTTACCATTGCTTAATAAGGCACTCTTCCCCAATATTCTGTCAGCATTCTAAAAGAAGAAACAAGTAGACACATAACAAGTTTAGCATGTACTAGTATATGAAACTCATTTCGGTGAACCAGTTCATTAGTAAGATGGACATGATTAAACTACCAAGTCTTCTATTGTCAAGTACTAGTACATACTAAAAGCATCAAACAAACATATATCTATGTCCTATGGTCACTGCATTGTCTTGCCAAATCAAAATAGAGACACGGTTTAAATCATATCAGTTCAAGACAAAGTAGCAGTGAAAGAATACAAAGCGTGGGAAACTACACGGCACAACAAGATTTCAGATGGGTACCACGGGTCTACATGTACAACAACACTATTGGATCTGTTGTGATGCTAGTAATGTGCATGATATGAAAGTCAACTGTATACACAATTGAAATTGAAATCAACAGAGCTATTGATAAGAGCAAACCTGTTAAAGAAACATGCGTGAACATACCTACTATGCCATTGGAGTTTCGATTGGATCCTTCAATTTAAAAATAAGTTTGTATGAGTAAATACAGTGATACAAGAGCAAAGCAATCATAGTTAAAAAAGGCGCGCCTAATCGAGCACTTATGCGTGCTTAGGCTCTAGGCGTTGGCAAAACGCATTGCGCATAACTACGCATAATCTGTGCATAACTGCGCATAAGCATGCGCTTTGGTCAGTAAAGCACAAGGCGGTGGCAAAACGCACAATTAACGCCTAGCGCTTTTTTGAACTATGATAGCAATGGAATCTTAAATTAGAACAGTTGTTCTTCAGGTTTAGGCACTTGTTCTACATGAACAGAGTACAGTAAGACGGAAGAATATAATACTTAAAAATAGAAAATGAGCTCATAGACGTTACCACATTCTTGGTTCGGGACCAGTACAGAACAAAGCGTTCCCAGTCATCGTCCAGTAAATGTGTCTTAGGAGAACGTAAGGGAATTTGATGAGTTTGTTTGCCGGTGAAGTACGTTTTCTTCAGGTAATTCCGATACTGCCACCAAGCATTCTTGAAGATAGCAGAGGTATTAGCACAGGTTACCTCATCCTGAGTTTCCAAATCGATCCTTCTCTATAGAGAAATATGGGAAAATTTTCTGTATTATAACCATCATGGAGGTAGGATGTATGGGATGAAGCAAAGTAATTGCCATGAATAACATTACTTACACATAACTCCTGGACAAACACCTGCAACTGGCATTTTCCTTCATCTTCAGTATAATATTTCCAAGATGGGAAGATACACACATATGATTTAACAACATCAAATGCGATAGATGCTAAACTACGACTAGCTGGTTGTGCTTCCTCCATAGGAATAGGCGTACTAACTGGTGGAGTTGGGGTTCGCCGTGATAGTACTGGCCCTTTGGGCACTGGAGCTGCCTTACTAACTGCTCTTGTTTGGGAGCTCTGTGGTGGAGACGGTGCTGTGTCAATAGGAACTGGGTTACTATCGGCTGGGGTTGGGGTTAGATTGGGTGAAGCTGGTTCTCTATCCATCGCAGTAGGGGTACAATCTGCGAGAGTTTGGGTTATGTGTGGTAGGACTGGTTCTTGTGCATGTACAACCGGGGTGCTATCTCCACCAAGAGGTAGCACTGTTTTATTGGAAGACCGTGTTTTTAGTCCGCTAGATACTGGCATCACCCGCTCCAATTCAAATGGCTGATAAACAGGAAATATAGTTGAATGTATAGACATTGTATGAGAGACAGATGCAATAGATAGTGTGGAAAAAAGAGGGCATGAAATAGTTGACATGTATATTGTTTAACTAAAATGGATAGCATGACATAATTTCACATATATGATGTCTATCTAAACTGGATAGCATAGCATAACATAATTCAAAGATATGATGAATAACTAAACAGGATCGCATGACATAATTCACCTACATGTTATCTAAGTAATTAGGATCGCATCATTTAATTCACATATGTGATTTATATGCTAAAAGAACATGGTGTTGAATGTTGTGTATATGCTGTCTAAACTATGCAATGCAAGACACCGTATGCATGATATGAGCAGTATAACCGTGCCAAGTTAGAGCATACACCTCAGTGGGGGAATAGGACTGGTCATCTGTCTCTAAATCCATCTCCGAGGAGCTATCGGGACCCAACAAGAGATCTGCTTCGACAGGTAGCACTGTCAGCTCTGAAGGCCTTGTTTTCACTCCAGATTTTTCCATCTCCCACCCAAATGGCTGATTCACAGGAAGAGTAGTTTAATGTACAAACATTGTCGGCAAATGGAAATGTAATGAAGAAAAGGATGGGAAAGATATCATTCAAATATATGATGCCTGGTTAAACAATATGGCGTTGCACATTTCACATATATTATGGCTGGCTAAAAGACATGAGACTGCATAATTCCCATATATGATATAGAAACTAAACAGGTGGCATAACAGAACATGTCTAAACTAAGCAGATGACATATATGATGTCAAAAGTAGGCACTGCAAGGCAACATATGCATGATATGACTAACATCATCATGCTAAGGTAGAGCAAACACCTTGGGGGGTAAATAGGAGTGGTCAGCGGCGTCTGAATCCGCCTCAGAACAGATATCCTTCTCTGGATTACAATCTGGAGAGGGGTGGGGAGGGTTTGCCATTGAACCCACCATGGAGCGATGTCTACATGACATTGTATTGCCGCGCAAAACTCTTCTCTTTTTCTCTACATGTTCAGGATGACCATGTAGAATATCTGACATGCATACGAAAAAAATATGGTGAGATTATGTAAGCAGATCATGCAGAAATTTAGAGTGATGGTAACAACTAGTGGATCAACGTTTTCCGTTGAACCAAAATAGCCCTAATGGATCGACGTGAATGTATAGTAATAAGTGATGCAACAAGTGTACAACCTCTTTGCCATAGCTGTGTCGACCTCTGCATCATTGGGTTGGTCGCTGAAGTAGTTGAGGCAGAGGTGGATGTCGGAGGTGTGGAGGAAGATCTGAGGAATCTATAGACGGCGTCCAGGGCACTGCTCTGTTGTGATGGATCGTTCTGTCGTTGGAGCAGCTCCGGTGAGCCGTAAGACGTCAAGATTGAAGCAACACAAGACAGACATCATCAATCTTAAGTGGGATTCTAATAGCATCTCCAATAGATGATGTAAAATGGATGTAAAATTAACATCACCAAAAACCACCTGACTACAACAGATGAGGTAAAGACTGTCGACTCTGAACTTAACTGTCGAAACTGAAATTTACTGTGGAATCTGAATGCTACTGTCGAAACTGAACGCAATGGTAGCAGAGAGGCACTTGACATGTAGTTTAGGGAGGGCCTGCAGTTCATCTTCAACCTGCACCCCCCCTGAGCCGCTAGCCACCACCGGCCGAACCGCCGGCCCCAGCGCCGCCTCGCCGCCCCAAAACAACTCGCCACCGCCGTCCCGGCCAGCCCTCTAGGCCCCCCGCCCCCACCCTGAACCCTAAGATAGATAGTGGGTACCTCTCCGGCGAGGCCCCGTCCCTGCTGTGGGTGGTTCTTCCTTAACTCCGGCGAGCCCCCCAACCCCTGAAAATCGACTGACCCAAAAGTCGATTCAGTCGACTGAAGTGTGGCTTAATCGGAGCAGAGTAGCAGCACGAGCGAGGGGGAGAGCAGCAGCAGCAGCTGGGTGAGAGAGCGATCGAGCGAGAGCCAGAGCAGCAGCAGCATCGAGAGCGAGCGAGTGAGAGCTGGAGCAGCAGCAGCAGATCCGGCTGGTATGGATGCCGCCGCCGAAGGGGTCTCGCACTGGGGGAGAGCCGCCGTGGAGATGTCGCCTGCGGCGCCGGCTTCAAGGTAGCCGCTCCATGGGGGTGCGGGATGGAGCACCGTCGGTGCCGGGAGGTCGAGTTAAGGAGAAGGTGCGATGCGATGAGCGTACAACCTCTTTGGTGGCACCGAGTAGGCCTCGGCTTTGTCTGAGGAGTCGGTGAGGATGCTGCGGTTCCGGTGGAGCAGGTTAAGGCGGCGCTGTGGGGATGGAGCAGCCGCGATAGACAAGGCGATCGTCGGAGCACCTCCTTGGAGGTGGAGGACGGGGCGGCTGACCCGGCGGGACGACGAGATGGACGACAGATCGTCATCCGGTGAGGTGGACGAGGGACGTCGAGTTGTTACGGTGGACGACGTCGTCGGGGAAGAGGCTCCGGCTAGGCAGTGGTGACGTGGCGAACGGGGGAGGGTGGGGTTTCGCGGCTGTAGCGGAGAGGTTATGGCGGCCTGGGATTTCAAATGGCGAAAAGGGGGCGATGGGAGGGGGTGAAGCATGACATAGGGACTCGCTTGTCCAAAATGTAGGGTGTGTTTCAAAAGTACCCCCCACCGATTTGAACTAGCGGCCCTTTCGGCTCAGGGTTAGAAGGGGGATTTCGCGTGTTGGGATTTGGCAGCTGGAGGGAGTTTTCGCGCGTGTTGTAATTTCGGGATAGCAAGGCGCGGGTTGTGAAGGCGCCAGTTTTGGGAGCACGATATCTGAATTTTCGGGATATAACAAGACACGGGTTGAATTTTAGGGACAAGCCTAACGTGTACTAATATTGTACTTGTACGTACCAGATCAATTCACACTTCCCTCAACCAAAAAGAAAACGAAAAAATAAAACTATTCACACCACACAAAGAGAGAGTCTTGCCCCGTTTTACTATACAAATGCTATTCAAAGCTACTCCCTCCTTCCATCTATATAGGGCCTAATGCATTTTTCAATGCTAACTTTGACCAAATATTAGAGCAATGATATATGACATGCAACTTACACAAAGCACACCGTTAAATTCGTCTGTGAAAGGGTTCTTCCAATGATATAATTTTCACATTGTGCATGTCATGTACTATTAATCTTGTCAATAGTCAAAGGCGGTCTTAAAAATATCATTACGCCCTATATAGATGGAAGGAGGGAGTATGAATCCATGTTATGTCCGATTAAATTTTTTCGCTTGCTGTATAATGCATGTAACCTACTCATACCAACATTTTAGTGCATTCCAAATTTCTATACTACCGCTGCAATTCGAACTAAATTTGAATTTGTTTCTCTATTTCAATAAGAATCTACAATCATGATTGTTGCCAACTTCAACCATCATAGTTTCCTTGCTATCCGCCAGATATAAATTGGACGACCTATAATGCAGGATGGTAGGCAGACCATCATCAACAACTTCGTTTTTTATAAGAGTAGAGATAAAATATATTAAATGTAGTATAACATGTTCATAACCACACCATGTGTATCACCGTTATATATATTCACACATGCGTCGGTTTGAAACACTATGATAAATTCTTCAAATATCTGAATTCACTTTTTATAATGAAGTATATATGATTTCTATTCGTCTTTTACACCCACACAACCCTCTTATCTTTGTAGCTAGTGCTAACGTTCTCTTGTGCATGCACACGCCCGCATCCCTCTCACCCTCCCTCAGCATTCTCTAGCTCCATATCGCAAATTCGTCTTTTCACTTTAGGTCGTTCACCCACGGTGTGTGTAGGACCCCCAGCTCCTTCTTTATGGCACACATTGATCAATATGCCTCTCTAGCCAGGTGTGCCTAGCACAAACACAAGCTTCCCCTCTTCTCTTGTCACCGTCCATGCCTCACTCCCACCACTCTTTTCATCGTTCTCGTACTCGCACACTCCTCCCCCTCGATATAGTATGCCTCTTGTACCACCTCCTACATGCATCCCCCTCTCTCTATCCTTCTCCTTGTGCCTCATTTGCTTCCAACACACACATGCATGTATACCGATCGATCTCCCAACATATACCTAGATCGACTTTAAATACCCCCCATCGATCGACGTACCTCACAAGTTAGGTCTCTCCTTTCTCTAACAAAGGGCGATTGATCTTCCTATGTAGTTACGTCTGCTTACCACAGCCACATCCTCCCCCCTCATCATTCGTGCATGCCTCCTGGCCCGTCTCTCACACACACGTGCACAGACTACAAGCAACCATCTCCTCTCTTATTGATATTGCGGGCGTGCCCTCCGTTTGTCTAGCAAGCCTATGCCCACATTTGTTAGAAGCAACTCCACTACCACCCCCTCCAACACTCTAGCTCTGTCTCTCTCCCAAGCTTATTCCTCTCCTGCACATATGCATGGATGCCGATCGATCTCCCTTAATACATGAGGAAGATCGATCTCCTTAATACATGAGGTAGGCCTCTCTCCTCCTCCACACATATACCAGCCATTGTACCTTTATAGTTAATTGAGCCTCCCTCTTCCCCCACCACACACCGATAGTCGAGCGCTGCAGGTAGGTATCCATGCCACAGAGACAAACTGCACATGTCCCATCTCACGTTCCAGTAGGCCAGCCACTCTATATCTTTGACGTGGGCACACACAAATTTGATGGCACTCTTTATCGATCGCGCGCGCGCACACACACACATCATCCCTCTCTTCGATTCTATGGACACTCAAGATGCATTTGTATGATTAGTTTATCTTGTGAGAGAAAAGGTTGAACGAGGGAAGGCCTTATTTGCGAACGTGGAGAGACGTGTGGGTATATTTTTGCAAAATTGCCATAGTTTCTTTCCTATCCGTTAGATATAAATTCGACGGCCTATATTGCAGGATGGCACGCACACCATCATCACCAACTCTGTTTTCAACTCCCTCCGTCCGAAAATACTTGTCATCAAAATGGATAAAAAGAGATGTATCTAAAACTAAAATACGTCTAGATACATTTCCTTTTATCCATTTTGATGACAAGTATTTCCGGACGGAGGGAGTATTTGTCTTTTTAGAGATTTCAACAAGTGACTATGACCGGACCTTACCAACATACTCAAAAAAGTAGTCCATAATTTTGATGTTACCCTCTTTTCTTGGCGGTGCAGTGCCATCTGGATACCTCATAAATAAATAAAGTACTACATGATACTAATATATGATACATGGCGCAGGAGTACTAAGTATTATTAATACAGTTTTGCTAGAACTCATCTAGATGAGATATAATTTGGTCTCATTCATCTTTTATAGCCATTGGATGTGATGCTATATAAGATGCATGTGTGCTGACGTGGGTTGTATTTGTTCTTGTGCGACGAACTGACCACTGCATGTCATGTTTGATAGTCTCAAGTCATTAAAAGCATACACGCCCCACATCTCTTCTTGGTTGATTCCTCTATTTATGTCAAAAAATAAGAAACAACATGAGAGTTAATGCACCACGCCTATGTGTTTACTATTTGGTTTTCGTAAGATGACTTAATACTCACCTAGAAGGAGGGAGTATTTGATTTGACAGTGGGCGGCGCAGTTCCCGATACGGCTTTAATGCAGACGAGGGAGGGAGTAGCGGTTCCCGATATGTTGAACAGCCAATGCATCCACCTTCAATTAACGCATGAGGGAAGTAATGGGAGGAGGTCCGGGAAAAGAGGCTGCACGATGTGAATGCAACGCAGTTTGCCCTCATTGCCCTCATATAAAGGCGCCCCTCCATTCCAATGCATCTACCACATCGTACACACCTAAGCATTTGCCTAAGCACCTACACTAAGCGCAAAAGAGCTCACTCTAGACCCATGGCGGCGACGCTCATGAGCGGCCAGCGGCTGCGCCAGATGGTCCACGACGCCGGCCTGCGGCATGGCGCCGAGGATCGTCTCCAGACGGTGTTGGAGACCGGCTGGTGGATGGCCGCCTTTGACGCCAACTACGACTCTCAGTTGGACCAGATGATCGTTGCCACCAGCAACAAGTTCACCGTCCTCAAGAAGCTCGCGGACGACATCGCCGTACTCCTCCAGCCCGCGTGCCCGGGCTCCTCATTGCATGCCACCCTAATCGGCCTCCATGGACGGAACCTCTTTCAAGCACCGGTGGCCCTGCGACTGCCCGCCGAAGCCACGAAGAATGTCCACCTGGAGGTCGCGCTCGCCGCGAGGTGCCTCGCCCTGCAAGAATTCGTCGACCTACACATCCACATGTACGAGGAAATTGTGTACATAGGTATCTACAAGGCCAGTGAGGACGCTACGACGTTGGCCTTCCTCAACCGGCTGGAAGCCTTGGATGCCTTTGCTGAGAAGCACCTCGACCTCGCCACAAAAGTCGTCGCTCCTTAGCCGCCGGTCAGTGGCCTGGCGCACTAAGTTGAGGAGGAGGAGGTCGTACGTTCGTGGATCCATCTTTATTCTTGCCTTCTGTAACCACCACTGCGATCGCATCATCGTGGCCTTAATTCTTATTGTGCTATTGCATTCTCGTTCCAGTCAATACCGACATGTGCGATCCCTTTGCTTAATTATATGCATCACTGTAACTAGTACTCCATCCATCAATTTATAAGTTGTGCTTACCTTTTCCATCAACTTCGTGCAACGCGCGGGCATCTTGCTAGAAACACTAGAATATGTCTATATAATTTGTATGTTATAGTCCATTTGAAATCTCAAAAAGACAAATATTTAGGTATGGAGGGAGTAATATATTAGGAGTATATCAAAACAATAGCGATTTCTTTCAAGTTTGTGAACAAATACTACTATTCTACTACTTTGGATCCGTCGCAACGCACGGGCACATTGCTGGTAAAAGGAAAAGGCATGCCGCGTTCGCGTCGCACCCCCACACGCCCGGGAATCGGGAGTACAACACGGCCCATCCGACACGACACATAGCTTAGGGAAGGCGTGTTGCCTAGCATTTTCACTTTCATGTGGGACCGCCGTTGAGCAAACCGACACCCCGCCCACCGCCGGGTTGGAAAACAGAAACGAGGGGAAGATCTAGCTGTAGCACGGAAGCCAAGAAATTTGGTGTCAGACGGGGCTCGTTGATAGAGTAGGAGCATTCCGTACTAGTACTACTCCTACTAGTACCAAGTTTGTACTCCTAATACTATATTACTAGTACTACCACTATACAACTAGTAGGTATGTGCACGACACAACATCGTAGGAACAAAAAATGGGAAGATCTTGTTTTGGGTGATTTATCTTTTTTAATCAACGTAGTATGAATAATATGATGTGGGGGCACCCATGAAGCTTATGTGGCTTGGTTGCATGGCTACGGAAGGTTAGAGAAAAATAAATAGATAATGTGTTTAGAGTGCACTCCACTAAATAGATATATATATACTTTGGATCCATTGCAACGGACTGGCACATCTATATCTATACCCCCTATATAGTGTGTGAAAAACTTTGAAAGTTTGTCATTGGATGAAGCCAATCCGACAATACAAAGATGGCAAATCCGAGTACTACTGGCCGTTGGATATCATCCACCAGATTCTGCCACATGTATAATCTAGAAGACTCCATGGTTGAACTTAATTCATGACTAAGGGCCTCTTTGATTCATAAGATTGCAGAAATACAGGAATAGGAAAAAAGTAGGATTGGAATGGCATGTTCATTGGATCCCTATAGGATTTGAGTTTGTTTGATTGTGTCACATGAAAATCAAATGATTTCTTTCAAGAGGTTGGATTGCATGTTAGAATTCCTGTGAAACGTAGTACAAATGAATCCTTAGGAAAATATTCTACATGATTCGATCCTATGAATCAAACGACCAACGTAGGAAAAATTCCTAAGGATTCTAATCCTTCAAAGATCCTAACTTTGCCACAACTAAGCTTAGGCAAAGTTATTAGTTCTTCAAAACGAGAGAAACAAGTCGGCAAGCCTAAGGGAATCTTGCCACATTTTTTGTGTGTATGTCATGTGGGGCCTTACTGTGGCTTGCCTAAGGTGTGGCTTGAACCAAACACTCACCTAAGTTAATCAAACTTGCCTAACCTTACATTCCACTAGATTTTGCCACATGTTAGAATCCAGAAAGCTCCACATGTAGAAGCATAATGCACATACCACCAGAATCTCATGTGTGCAATGCACATGTACCTTACTAGTACTAGTAGTTGGTAGTAGTAAGAAACAAATTCCAGTTTTGGCACGAGCTCATACTGCGGGAGCACCACAAGGCCTGCCGCAGGAGTTACATTTCCCTCTCGGGGCCCATGGGACCGAAATTCAGTGGCTTAGTGCCAGGCCTATGTGTCAATGACATGCGGACCTAAAAGGCGGCTGGCCCACATGTCATTCTCATGGTGGTGGCGTGGTTCGCGATTCACTCGTTTGAGATGAACAGGCCGGTGGTGGCGTGGCCGTGGCGAGGGTGCCACAGCTGGGCGTCGGGGTGCTACGAGGCGTAGATGGCCACACCGGCGGGTACTACCTGTAGTACTCCCTCCGGTCCTTTTTACTCTGCATATTAGGTTTGTCCGAAGTCAATCTCATCCAGCTTTGACCAAGTTTATATAAAAAATTATAGACATTCATATAACAACACCAATATCATTAGATTCATCTTGGAATATATTTTTATATTATATTTATTAGATATTATAGATGCTAATAATTTCTAATATAAATTTGGTCAAACTTAGCAAAGTTTGACTTTCGACAAATCCAATGTGCAGAGTAAAAAGGATTGGAGGGAGTACATAAGTACTCCAGCTGAGGATTGATGCTTGGGACGAAATGTGTCACAGCCGCTGGATGAAAATTCGATGGTGCGGGAGTACGAATCGGAGCACAACAGCGTAGCAGGCAAACCGCGTCCAATCGGGTGTGTCTGTGGTAGAAAGTTGATGGTCGCCGCAATTCAGCTAGCCCGCATGTCATGCACACAAAGGCAGAAGAGCGGTGGGGCCGAGAGGGATGAGGGGCACGTCGGGGGGATGAGGATCCCCTGACGCGAACAATCCTACCATTCAGTCACTGACATGTGGGACCCATAAGCGTGGGTCCCACCTGTCAGCGAAGGAAAGGCAGGGCAAGGCAGTGATAGCCACGCCAGAGGATCCATGTCCACGTCTGGGGACGTCGTGCCGTGGGTTGGAGCGGCGTCGTGGGAATCACGTGTGGGTGTGGCAGTGGTAGAAACAAGAAACGTGATGGTCGCCGTGGTTCAACTTCCATGGACAAGCTGTCATATCTGCTGATACATGTATATCAAAACTAGAGTGTTTATATTTCAAGCACGTGAACAAGTATTATTCTACTACTTTGGATCCATTGCAACGCACGGGCCAGCACATTGGTAGTAGTAGTGTCCATCTCTATCTCTAGAGGCCTTCCCTCGTTCATCCTTTTCTCTCACAAGATAAACTACTCATACAAATGCATCTTGATGTTCCATGGAACGCACGAGGATGTTTCCTTGGGGGTCTCTCCAGCGCGGCGTGGCCGTAGTTGCAAGTTGACGCCCCTTGAGATGCCAACGTTGAGGGGTACTCGGATTTCCTCCGGTGAGTAGGTAAGATGAGTTTGATCACGTAGTAAATGCATTCTAAAGACTACTTCTGTGTCCATTTCCTAATTCTCCCCCTGCCCACTGTTTCACAGGTTAGGCTCGGTGCGAGTGGAGATTGGCTCGCATATGTACAGGAGGGTACCAACATCAATTTGCACAACATTTTCAACGGTGACACCATTCCCGTAGAACCTTTGTCCAACATTGGGATCAGCCATGCAACGGGCCACCGCATGAATTGGTACGATGGAACCACGGTGAGATTGAATAAGATAGCATGAACCTTGCACATGGCGGTCAAAGGCGAACCATGCTGTCTGCAGACGATTTGTTGCCGTAAGTAGGAAGACGCTGTGCTCCTTTCTAATCACATCTTCGCCGTGACAAACTAGGGGACTTATTTTGTATGGGACACATCCTACGATATACTCCCTCTCTCCTAGTTTATTTGTTTTGAATCTTTTCGTTCTATAAGTTTCAAATTCAAATTTAGAGCTCCCCATCACATGTTGAGATTACAATGTTCATTAAATCGTTGCGTGCATGTATAGTAAAGAAACAAATCTTGAGTTTGGCACAAGTTCGTGCTGCGGGAGCACCACAAGCCCTGGCGCAGGAGTAACATTTCCCTCGTAGGGCCGTCGGGACTGAGCTTCAGCGCCTTACTACACCTACCTTTGAGTCAATAACATGTGGACCCGATAGGTGACTGGTCCACATGTAATGCTCCCGTAGGCAGAGGGGCAGTGGGGCCAAGAGGGGTGAGCCGCAGGTCGGGGGACGTGTGGTTTCATGGGTTCGAGCGGTGTCGTGGGAATCGCGGGTGGTTGTGGTAGAAACTTGATGCTCGCCTCATTTTAGGTGGCCCACATGTCATGCACAGAAGCTGTCATGTCTACGGACACATGGACTGCATACCGATCACTGGAAGGAGTAGCAGAGAAAGCTATATATGCGGATCAATAGTTCCTTATAGTCAAGCGGACCCACGCTACTACTCTATTCCAAAGACATGCACACCATCGAAATAGTCCATCTATATCAATATACACCGAGAGGGAATAATTTTTTTACAAGATAGGAAATAGTTCATCCATCCATAATGCGCTCCTGCTAGTGCAACCTTTTCTTCTTCTTCTTCTTCTTCTTCTTCTTCTTCTTCTTCTTCTTCTTCTTCTTCTTCTTCTTCTTCTTCTTCTTCTTCTTCTTCTTCTCATTCTCTATGGGAGACGGCTTCGCAACAAGCTCTTTGGACCTTGCAGCTATCTCAAAACTCACACGGGCATCAAGGGCAGCATATTTTATCCGCTCGTACGTCAAGGGATAATTCTCCCATCCAGACGACCTTAATGCCACCGTCTCGTCACCCTTCTGAAGATTTGTACCGAGCACAAAATTTGCTACGTCGAATAGGGATGGTGTCTGTTTATCACAATCTTCTACAAGAATTTTGATTCTGGTTTGTAGGTCAGCGATGCTTTTCAAATCAAGGTTGCATGGCTTCAGCTTCTGTTTGTCCCCTTCGATGGCTGCCCCACAGAAATATACGTCCCCCCAAGACAAGAAATCGTGAAGCTCACGTGGTATAGAGGGCGAGTGTATGATGTGGTACACCAAAACATCATCTTCGTGGCACAGCTGAAGGACAGCGACGCACTGGATCTTCCCAGGGGCACGCTCCGTGTACTCTGCGTCGAGACCGATGACCCTCGTCTCTACCTTTTCGAGGGAGTTGGATACATTGTTGATCCACTGCCGAACAACCCTTGGGTGGACGGTGACGGTGGCAACTATGCGCATCGAGCCTTCGATGAGGACATGTTGGACGCTAAAAACCTGCATCTCGATCTCTTCTGCCATTTGGAACTGCTGGAATGGAGGGCTATGGTTTGGAGAATTAGGATTAGATGGCTAGTCTAACTGAAGTAGTAGATGATTATTTAAAGAGGTTTAAACAGTGTGAACGCAGTGGAGTTTGGATGCAAATGAAGACGAAGGGGAGGTGAAGAAGCCGAGGAGAATCGGTTCCCGATGGAGAAGTAAATGGGAGAAGTGGCGTGCAGGCAGTTGATTAGACGGCTAGGTAGACTAAACGAAAAGGCTACGCGGGTAGACTGATGAGTCGTACCTGTTCGTGTACATGCCCATCCTTCCTGATAGGTGGGACCTATGCATGCAAACAGATAAAAAAATGTCCTGGATACAGAACATGGATAACACTGTATATTTAGTGTAGAATTTTTTTAGTACTTTGAATTTTGGCCACTACTTCTGCTGTTTAGTAACTTTTCTGAATTTTGGCCACTACTACAGTAAGTTCAAGTGAGTAACTATAGTAACTTCAAGTGAGTAACTCCATTTCTGATTTTTTTACATAAAACTAACCATGATATTTGTTCCTTTGTTCTGGTCATAATTATAATCTGATTGCTGAACCCTTCATCATTCTCATAAGTTTACATGATGCACAATTATACTGCCATCAAAACTACTCCATACACACACTGTCGAAACTGACAAGATGGTGGTGGAGGTGGGAATAAATGTTCAGTATTGGTGCATTTTCTATGCTTACAAAATTCAGATTGAATTTCACTACCAAAAGAAAAGAAGTGGAGATTAAATGTTGCTTTCCACTTACTTCACCTGTGCGTAACTCTTTTGGTGCATTTTCTGCAGAACCTATGTGTAGCTGCAGCATATAGGCCAGTTCATCAACTGCTCGAAGAAGAAAAGAAGGTGGCATTTCCTTGCCTTTAGCATACAGGCCAGTTCACTTAATGTCCTCTGGTGCTATATTTATGAGAACATCCAAGTTTTTACTTATCACTTTGCTAGCATTCACAAGTCTATTGAAGCGTGCATGTCTCTGTGAACCTTGCTATCTACTCCAAGTAGATGGTGTGTAGCCTGGCAAATGATATTAGTACTTGGTGCATTCTAAGTTTAAAACCACTCTAGATTTACAAGTGTTTACTGAAGATGACAAGTGTTTATTCAGTTCTAAATTTGAAGTAACTAGTAGACGAACAATATTCATCTTTTTCTGTATATGAAGAAGAATAAACCTAGCTAATTCAAATAATTCCAATTTTAGGGACATGTTTTTATCAAAGTTAAGGGGTTGTGGCAGTTTTCAGTTTTCAGTTTTGTGCTGCTTGAATTGATTCTACAAGAATATTTAGGGAAGAGTCATGGCTATGCTTAGCTCTCTGTAAAATGAATGACTAAAATTGGACAATTGGAAACTTTAGGTATGCTTGCAATTGGACAAATGGTGTATAAATCCAAATAAAGCAAATAAATTCAAATGATTCAAATAAATCCAAATAAACATGGTTGATCTTCATTTTGCATAAACCTGGTCGAGTATTACAGAGTAATTGACAATAAATTGACCTGGTTGGAATTCATACATCAACAGTAACAATTAACTGAACTTCTTTTGCGTGCATTTATCACTCCTGAAAACTTTTAGTAACAAGTGAGCAGCCTCTGCATTTTCTCACTGAACTTTTGAGTGCATTTATCACTTGTTGGAGTATGCTATAGCTTCTGCAAATCACAAACTCCTATAGTTTACATCTCAGTTTTAGCAAACACTACAGTTTCAGTAAAGGAGTCATAACTGAATTACAGGCACTGTAGTTTCTCTACAGTATTGGAACACTGAACATTTTCAGTTAACTGTAGCATGAAAAACTTCCAAAAACTAGCAGATCTCCAAGAATGCCAAGAGTATTACTCAATGAATTTGATGGCATCAAACTAAATTTGCATTATAATCTGTTCATCATTTAGCAGTAGTGTATAGCCTTTGTCCTGGATTATTTCTCTAGATTTGTATCCCCTGACTAAATTTTCTCCGCCTGTACTGAGAACAGCAAGTTCAGACTCATAGCAACAAATTGAACATCAGCAGTAGCAGAGATGGGTGGGGTAGACTCACCAGCACAGGCGGGAGTGGTAGTAGAGGCGCAGGTGGGCGGCGAAGGTGGGCAAATGTGGGCGGCGACCTTCAACGGGGTCAGCAGCGTAGCTCGAGGAGGGCGCCGGCGCGGGTCGCCTTCACGGCGGGCGGTGCAGGTGGTAAGCCACGGCACAGGTGCAAGCGGGCGGCGGCGCTGTTGTTGGTCGCGGGCTGGGCCACGGTTCTGGTGTTGGTCGTGGCGCAGATCTAGGCGGGCGGCGGCGCAGGTGGGTAGCCGGCGATGGCTGCAAGGCACGGGCGATGGGGGGGGGGAAGGAAGGAGATGGACTTCTTTGTGACGTGTTTTTACTGAGGGAGTACTAGTTAAATCCCTGTGGACAACTTTTCCCGGACGGAGGGAGTACTAGTTAAATCCGAGATATGGGTGTGAAGCACTGATATGCCAGTACATTTGATTGTGACCTGTTCTAATTTTGCACCTGAACTTTTTTAGAAAGGGCTGTACGTCAACTTAATGTGCTAGCAGAACTTATTGTGTTGTCTGTCTGTTTTCTTTGCACAACATTCAAGATATTTCCCCATCATTGATAAAGATGATGAACCGTTATGTACGACTTCATTGGTTTCAACATAGCCCTTCCCGTAGCGATCCACTGCTTCCATCCTGATTGTGCCGCATGCATGAAATTTTTGTATGCAAGTTCAGTGTGCTTGGATGTTCTATATGATTGTGTCAACTATATAAGTTTTTACTGAGCATCAGCAATGCATATGGCTGAAAGATGTATTTACAAGCATCGACCGATGGGTCTCTCTCTCTCTCTCACACACACACACGCACACACACAGGCGCAGGAGCACAAGTGGGACCCGTTGAATTATTTATTTGCTCGTGACAACTTTTAATCAGGTTCCACTGTAATCTAACTTTTTTCTTAAGTTATTAATTGAGCTCAATGACTTCAAAAAGTTGTACAGAAGCCTTGTTTGGGCCTTTCCGGCGTCGCTGAATGTGGGCTGAGTAACCATGTTAGGTTGTACTGTACTACACAGGCCTTTTTTTCCAACATCAACAATGCAACTAGGCCGACAGTTGTACACATTATCCGGGTCAACTTGTTATTCTCCGCCCCGCTGGGTTGCAAACTTTCCTAGGAGGTATGCATTAGGCTTAACAAGAAAATGGACTTTAAGAAATAATAAATGGGATGTAACTATAATAACTGGACAGTTACTATGCACCAAACACATAATTAGTTTGAAAAATATATTATTTTTGGAATTTGAAAATTTTAATTTCATTACGTGTTGCACGTGCAATATTTTGTTGGATTTTAACGTAATACAACTTTATTTTGAAGTTATATTTGACCTGACTAGAAATTTCGAATAAAAATATTTTGGATCCCATCAAAATGTGGGGATTTTTTTGGAATTCTGTTTTGAGCGGTTGTTTGAAACTATTAATCGTTGTCCTAGCTAGAAGTTGGGCTATACTTTTAACAAACTGTAAACGGGCTGTAGTAAATTCCATTAGAATTAAAAAATGGGCTGTACATTCTTACAAATCGCAAATGGGCTATATGTTCTCTGCCAAATCCGAGCTGTGGGCCTACTAAGTTGACGCGTACCAAGGGCTTTGTCAACTTAGTCAATATAAACGATTCTAGCTGCAGTGATCGTACGATGTCCATCCAACGGCCATAGTGCTTCTTCAACCTCTGGTCTTCTTGCTCCAGGCGCCCAAAGCAACGCCGGTCGTGTCGCGTGCTCCTGCCTCCCGTGGCCGGCTGTGATGCCGCGGAGGCCTCACCGCCCAGTACTACTCACACCGCTGGCCAGGACATCCCTCTACTCACCCGCACCCCCTGTTATTCTGTGGCAACAGCAGCCTCACACCGTAGCCGAACCAGTGAACCCTCGTACTCCTCTTCGCGCGGGCTTCCACTGCCGCGTCTTCCCTGGCTCCGCGTCGTCCCCTTCCTAGGCCTCGCCGTCATCCAGACCACCGCCCTGGTGCTCTCAGCGCGGCGTGGTCAATGTGGTCAATGACCAACTTCCATCGGAAGAGTACTTTACGTGGAGAGGCTGACAGCTGGGTCCAGGCGGCCGCAAGGAAGTGCCTCCTTATTACGTGCAAAATAATTATTCCTCCACCTGACAGCAGGGAACCACTGGACGGGCCACCTTATTTCGCGAAAAAACGTTTCCCCCTGCCTGTTGGGACCCACCGGACGGGCTAGCGTATTTCGCGAAAAAACGTTCCCCCCGCTGTCAGCTCAGACCCACCGGAAGTGCCTCCTTATTACGCACAAAAAAATGAATACTCCCCCTGCTAGCTGGGACCCACCATGGTGGGAGGCTGACTTGTGGGCCTACTAAGTTGACTGGGACGGGGGCCTTTCTCAACTTTAGTCAATATGAACGATTCTAGCTCCAGTGACCGTACGATGTCCATCCAACGGCCGTAGTGCTTCTTCAACCTCTGGTCTTCTTGCTCCAGCCGCCCAAAGCAGCGCCGGTCGTGCCGCATGCTGCTGCCTCTCGTGGCCGGCTGTGCTGCCGCGGAGGCCTCACCACCCCCTACTATTCCCACCACTGGCTAGGCCCTGCGGCGACGGCAGCCTCACACCGCAGCTGAACCAGTGAACCCTCGTACTCCTCTCCGCGCGGGCTTCCGCTGCCGCGTCTTCCCCGACTCCCCGTTGTCCCCTTCCTAGGCCTTGCCGTCGTCCACCGCCCTGGTGCTCTCGGCGCGGCATGGTCAACGTGGTCAAGGAACGACTTCCATCGGACATGGACTATACGTGGAGAGGCTGACAGCTGGGTCCACGGCCGCAGCAAGGAAGTGCCTCCTTATTACGCGGAAAATAATGATTCCTCCACCTAACAGCTGGGACCCACCGGACGGGCCATTGTATTTTGCGAAAAAAACGTTTCCCCTGACTGCTGGGACCCACCAGCTACATCTTCGCACGCAAGGAAGTGCATCCGGGAAAAAAAAATGATTCGCCCCCTGACTGCTGGGACCCACTAGCTACATCTTTGCATGCAAGGAAGTGCCTGACAGTCGGGACCCACCTGGTCGAAGCATACGTAGCGTTGTCATTCTGGTCGCGAACGTGTACGTACATATATACTTGTGGATGTAGAGGCGCGCACGTGTCATAGTAGAGGTGCGTACGTGTCATAGTACAGGTGCGCACGTAGCATGTACACGTACGTACAGCGGCCAGGGTGCAAGAAAGAAAATACGGCCACATATGTGTACATACGGGCGGGGTCTCGAACGCCTACTCGCGCATACGTACGGCCAGGGCTCGTGTACATGGCTGGGTCGGAACAGAGAAACAGCGTCGTCGTCGTGTTCATGGGGAGGCAACGGAATGCGTCGTGTTCATGGGGAGGCAACGGAATGCGTCGTGTTCATCGGGAGGCAACAGAATGCGTGGGAGCCAACCGGCTGGGTCAGCAACGGAATGCGTGGTCGTGTTCATCCGGAGGGCTTGGACGGAACAGGCGATGGAAATGAGGCATGGCGTACCGCACAACGGAGGAAACGGACCTCGTACATTCGGAACGGGGTCCTGTTGATCGGGAGGGGTCTGGCGTACCGCAAAACGGAGGAAACGAACCTCCTACGGTCGAAACGGGGGTCCTGTTGATCGGGAGGGGTGTGGCGTACCGCAAAACGGACGAAACGGACTTGTGTTGGAGCGCGACGGTCGAAACGGGGTCCTGTTCATCGGGAGGGGTGTGGCATACCGCAAAACGGGTCTCCACGGGATACTGTTCATCTCCACCGTCGACCTCCTCTAGCCTCCACGGGCTACCGTCGACCTCCTCCAGCCTCCACGGGCTCCTGTTCATCCAACCTCCACCGTGCGCTACTCCACCGGCTACTGTTCAACCACCCCTCCATGGGCACCCCTCCACCATCTACTGTTCATCCAGCCCTCCACACCACGGGGTCCTGTTCAACCACCCCTCCACGGGCAACCCTCCACCGTCTACTGTTCATCCAGCCCTCCACCACACCACGGGGTCCTGTTCATCCAGAGGCAACGCCACCGCTCACTGTTCATCCAAACCCCCCGCAACGCTCACTGTTCATCCCAGAGGCAGCATCGATCGGCTTCAGTTAGCAGTAGTAGCGAAGGAATCGCTCGATCGGGTTCAGTTAACATCCATCGATCGATCGCTCGGGTTCAGTAACGCGTAGCCTGCAGTGCAATCGCTCGGGTTCAGTTAGAGCCCAACGCCTCACTCAGGTTCAGTTAGAGCCAATGCCTCACACACACGCGCGTACGTGTACGAGAGAAACGTGCATCGCTCGGCCCCCGACCTCCCACCGTAACCGGGAACTCCCCGAAATTTTCCTCCCCCTCGCTTCTACCATGGTTTTTTCCGTCATGGACGGCCCAAAGAATGTCATGCAGCTGCGTCTCCGGCCCGCCCATGACGACAAGCCCATTTTCTATCATGATGTTTTGTCATAGAAGTAGGAGCCCACCACATCTATGATGTACCGGGTTTTGTCACAATTATCGTCATAGAAGTGTCATATGTATGACAGAAAAAAATTCGTTCGGTCCAAAATGTCACGGATGTGTCTTTTTTGTAGTGTATATTCCTCCCTCATAATAATTTTCAGTAGCATCATGAATGAATTCAACAATATAACCAGCACCTAAAGCATTCTTTTCATGATCTACAAGCATAGAAATTCTATTACTCTCCACACAAGCAAAATTCTTCTCACGAATAATAGTGGGAGAAAACTCAACAAAATAATTATCATGTGAGGCATAATCCAATTGAAAACTAAAATCATGATGACAAGTTTCATGGATATCATTATTCTTTATAGCATACAAGTCATCACAATAATCATCATAGGTAGCAACTTTGTTCTCATAATCAATTGGAACCTCTTCCGAAATAGTGGATTCATCACAAAATAAAGTCATGACCTCTCCAAATCCACTTTCATCAATATAATCATCATAAATAGGAGGCATGCTTTCATCATAATAAATTTGCTCATCAAAACTTGGGGGACAAAAATATCATCTTCATCAAACATAGCTTCCCCAAGCTTGTGGCTTTGCATATCATTAGCATCATGCATATTCAAGGAATTCATACTAACAACATTGCAATCATGCTCATCATTCAAATATTTAGTGCCAAACATTCTAATGCATTCTTATTCTAACACTTTGGCACAATTTTACTTTCCATCATATTCACGAAAGATATTAAAAAGATGAAGCGTATGAGGAAAAATCAATTCAATTTTTTAGTTTTCTTTTATAAACTAAACTAGTGCTAAAACAAGAAACAAAAAGATTCGATTTCAAGATCTAAAGATATACCTTCAAGCGCTAACCTCCCCGGCAACGGCGCCAGAAAAGAGCTTGATGTATACTACACAACCTTCTTCTTGTAAACGTTGTTGGGCCTCCAAGTGCAGAGGTTTGTAGGACAGTAGCAAATTTCCCTCAAGTGGATGACCTAAGGTTTATCGATCTTTAGGAGGCGTAGGATGAAGATGGTCTCTCTCAAGCAACCCTGCAACCAAATAACAAAGAGTCTCTTGTGTCCCCAACACACCCAATACAATGGTAAATTGTATAGGTGCACTAGTTCGGCGAAGAGATGGTGATACAAGTGGTATATGGATAGTAGATATAGGTTTTTGTAATATGAAAATATAAAAACAGCAAGGTAACTAATGGTAAAAGTGAGCGTAAACGGTATTGCAATGCTAGGAAACAAGGCCCAGGGTTCATACTTTCACTAGTGCAAGTCCTCTCAACAATAATAACACAATTGGATCACATAACTATCCCTCAACATGCAACAATGAGTCACTCCAAAGTCACTAATAGAGGAGAACGAATGAAGAGATTATAATAGGGTATGAAACCACCTAAAGTTATTCTTTCCAATCAATCCGTTGGGCTATTCCTATAAGTGTCACAAACAGCCCTGGAGTTCATACTAGAATAACACCTTAAGACACAAATCAAGCAAAACCCTAATGTCACCTCAAGTATCCGTGGGTATGATTATACGATATGCATCACACAATCTCAGATTCATCTATTCAACCAACACACAGAACCTCAAAGAGTGCCCCAAAGTTTCTACCGGAGAATCACGATGATAACATGTGCCAACCCCTATGCATAGGTTCATGGGCGGAACCCACAAGTTGATCACCAAAACATACATCAAGTGAATCACGTGATATCCCATTGTCACCACAGATACGCACAGCAAGACATACATCAAGTGTTCTCAAATCTTTAAAGACTCAATCTGGTAAGATAACTTCAAAGGGAAAACTCAATCCATTACAAGAGAATAGAGGGGGAGAAACATCATAGGATCCAACTATAATAGCAAAGCTCGCGATACATAAAGATCATGCCAAATCAAGAACACGAGAGAGAGAGAGAGATATCAAACACATAGCTATTGGTACATATCCTCAGCACCGAGGGAGAACTACTCCCTCCTCGTCATGGAAAGCACCGGGATGATGAAGATGGCCACCGGAGAGGGATTGCCCCCTCCGGCAGGGTGCCGGAACGGGTCTAGATTGGCTTTCGGTGGCTACGAAGGCTTCTGGCGGCGGAACTCCCGATCTCTTTTGCTCCCCGAAGTTTTTAGGGTATATGGGTATATATAGGAGGAAGAAGTATGTCGGTGGACCTCCGGGCTGTCCACGAGGCAGGGGGCGCGCCCAGGGGGGTGGGCGTGCCCCCCAGCCCGGGACTCTCCTTGTCCAACTCTGATACTCTGTGGGCTTCTTCTGGTCCAAAAATAAGTTCCGTGAAGTTTCAGGTCAATTGGACTCCGTTTGATTTTCCTTTTCCGCGATACTCTAAAACAAGGAAAAAACAGAAACTGGCACTGGGCTCTGGGTTAATAGGTTAGTCCCAATAATAATATAAAAGTGTATAATAAATCCCATAAACATCCAAATCAGATAATATAATAGCATGGGACAATAAAAAATTATAGATACGTTGGAGACGTATCACCTGTTAGGAGTGGTGTTGATACTCCACAACACCTAGGGTAATTCCTCTACCCAACAACCCAGCATCCGTTGTAAGGGAACCATAAGCCGGGGCTTGATACCTTTTAGGATTTCCTAATTTGCTCTCTCGGCTTGACCATTAGATTGGGGGTGAGCTACTGAGGAAACATCAAGCCGGATATGCTCACGTTGACAAAACTCCTCCATAGCACCTTGGGACAAATTAGTGCCATTGTCGGTTATAATGCTGTGTGGAAAACCAAAGCGAAAAATCACCTTTTTCATTGACTGAACCGCCATGGCTGCATCACACTTGCTCACCGGCTCTGCCTCAACCCATTTCGTGAATTTGTCGACTGCCACCAAAAGATGTGTCTTTTTATCTTTGGACCTTTTGAAAGGCCCAACCATGTCAAGCCCCCAGACTGCAAACGGCCAAGTGATTGGAATCATCCGCAACTCTTGAGCCAGCACTTGCGCTCGTTTGTGCAAATTTTTGACATCCATCGCACCTACTGACCAACCCCTCCGCATCAGTGTGAGCCGTTAGCCAGTAAAAACCATGACAAAAAGCTTTGCCCACAAGAGACTCTGATCCAGCGTGATGACCACAATCCTCCTCATGGATCTCATGAAGAACTTCTTGACCTTCTTCGGGAGAAACACATCGTTGAAACGCTCCAGTGACACTGTGATGATACAACTCACCGTCAGAAATTTTCATTGACTTAGACCGCCGGGTTATCTGTCGGGCCAGGGTCTCATCCTGTGGCAACTCGCCCCGAGTCATATAAGCCAGGAAAGGTATTGTCCAATCTGGAATGACATGAAGAGCCGCCACTAACTGTGCCTCCGGGTCAGGAATGGCCAAATCTTCCTCTGTAGGTAACTTAATAGACGGGTTATGTAAAATGTCTAAAAAGGTATTAGGTGGCACCGTCTTACACTGAGATCCCAACCGGCTTAAGGTATCGGCTGCTTCGTTCTTTCTGCGGTCAATGTGTTCCACTTGATAACCTTCAAAGTACCCTACAATAGCGTCGACCTCGCGGCGATAAGCCGCCATGAGAGGATCCTTGGAATCCCACTTGCCTGGCACCTGTTGAGCCACCAAATCTGAGTCACATAGACACCGTACCCGGCTCAAACTCATTTCCTTAGCCATTCGAAGACCATGAAGCAAGGCCTCGTACTCAGCTACATTGTTAGTGCGTGAAAACATCAATCGTAACACATAACAAAATTTGTCATGAGGTGTCAAAAAAAATTGTCACCTCGAGGAGAGGTTAAAACAACTCCACCCCGAGCCTTCCAATTGTCTGGACCCGTTGTCGGTGTCAAAACCGGCGGATCTCGGGTAGGGGGTCCCGAACTATGTGTCTAAGGCGGATGGTAATAGGAGGCAGGGGACACAATGTTTTACCCAGGTTCGGGCCCTCTTGATGGAGGTAAAACCCTACGTCCTGCTTGATTATTCTTGATAATATGAGTAGTACAAGAGTTGATCTACCATGACATCGGGGAGGCTAAACCCGAGAAGCTAGCCTATGGTATGATTGTATGTTGTTGGTCCTACGAACTAAACCCTCCGGTTTATATAGACACCGGAGGGGGCTAGGGTTACACAGAGTCGGTTACAAGGAAGGAGATATACATATCCGTACTGCCAAGCTTGCCTTCCACGCCAAGGAGAGTCCCATCCGGACACAGGACGTAGTTTTTGAATCTTGTATCTTCATAGTCCAACAGTCCGGCCAAAAGACGTAGTCCGGCTGTCCGGATACCCCCTAATCCAGGACTCCCTCAGTAGCCCCTGAACCAGGCTTCAATGACGATGAGTCCGGTGTGCAGATTGTCTTCGGCATTGCAAGGCGGGTTCCTCCTCCGAATACTTCATAGAAGATTTTGAACACGAGGATCGTGTCCGACTCTGCAAAATAAGTTCCACATTCCACCATAGAGAGAATAATATTCCCACAAATCTAATCTGCTGACATACCCCGTAGTGTGACATCACACCACAGCCAGGTCTTTATTCGAATCGTTTTTCATAACCCATCTCAGCGTGTTTCACGAGGCGGTTTCCTTGGCACGTCTTGTCGAAGTAGGGATCGTGTCCCCTTTATTACGGGATTCCCATCAATACAGACGTGGGTAACCCAACCGCACCATCAATTACGGCGCTTGGGGGATAAGCGAGTTTTACCAGGCTGGTGGGGGCGCATAGTTTCGTCCGCCCTTATAAAGGGATAAGGGTTCACCTTTTTCTGCCCACGCCTTCTTCCTCCTTGCTCATCCATTCTCGCGCACTCGAGCCCCAGCACCCAAGTCCACATCCTTCTCCTCAACCCTCTCCAAACATGTCCGGAGCGGGAGGCAAGTGGATGGTCTCCTCCGTCACGGAGAGAGACATCAAAAAGCTGCACGGGGCCGGATACTTAGCTGCGGATATCGCGCACCGGCTGCCAGCCGCGGGGCAGATCGTCCCTACCCCGGAACCTCACGAAATGGTGGTTTTCCTCACCCACTTCATCCGTGGACTGGGGTTTCCCCTCCATCCATTCGTCCGCGGCCTTATGTTCTATTATGGGCTGGACTTCCATGATCTGGCCCCGAATTTCATCCTCAACATCTCGGCGTTCATCGTCGTGTGTGAGGCTTTCCTCCGCATCCTGCCCCACTTCGGCCTATGGCTGAAGACCTTCAATGTCAAACCGAAGGTAGTAGGCGGCCAACAAGCGGAATGCGGCAGAGCCATGGTGGGCAAAATGCCCAACGTTACATGGATCGAGGGCTCCTACATGGATACCATAAAGGGGTGGCAATCGGGGTGGTTCTACATCACCGAGCCGCGCGACACCAACTGGGTGGCAGCCCCCAGGTTTCGATCCGGAATCCCCACGCGGCTCACTTCCTGGAAGGAGAAGGGCCTGTCCTGGGGCTCACCAGTGGAGCTGGATGGACTCCAGAAGTGTATATGGAACATGATAGGCAAGAAACTCAAGCTTGTCAACATAGTCCAGGTCATGCTCTTCCGCCGGATCCTCCCGTGTCAACAACGGGCTTTCAACTTATGGGAGTTTGACCCGTCCCAGCACCAGACTCTACGCGAGCTCTTCGACACGACACACAAGGACGTCTGGAAGGTGCTGTTCAAGGGCGCCGAGGTCCCCCCTCCCCTTACCGAGGACCGCGGGCTAAGCGCGAAGCGCCCTGCGAATCCGGTAAGGTCTATACATCTCGTAGGGTATTTATTTTCCATAGTTTAACCATGTGCGGGATCTTAGCTCCCATGCCGTTGACAGGACTGGGTGGAGACGTCGGAGCAGATTAACTGCCCGGCCCCTCTACCCGAAGACCCTGCAGACGCTCTCCTGACGAAGATGCGGACTCCGGCTCCTTACGAGGCGCCGGAGAAGAAGATCAAGAAGAAGGCCATGGGAACCCGAAAGAGTTCCCGGCGCCAGGTGGTATCGGACTCATCGTCCGCTAACTCCGAGGCGCACTCCTCCTGTGAAAACAAGGAGGAGGAATATGAAGATTCTCCCCCTCCAGCCGGGGGAGACAAGAAAAGGAAGGCCGCCCCAACCGGGGAGGCCGAAGGGTCCAAGAAGGGAAGGACTCTCCTTCCGGACTTTTCCACCACCGCCGCCGACGGCGAAGATGATTGGTTACTCAGGGCCAAGCCCCTGGCGAAGTCGTAAGTATTCGGATACCAGAGTGACTCATAGCATACTTTTATTTCACCGCTTCTCCTAATGTCGAATATGATCATGCAGTCCGCCCCGAGCCCGTATCGACGTATCCTCGTCGGACGGTTCCTTGGACTCGTCGGATATGGATAGCGACCCACTTCCATCCGCCACCTCTCCTCGCCCTACGGACAATGTCGAGGTATTGTCTCAAGGGGCACCGAACCGAGGGGAGGTAGTCCTGGAGGCGCCTCAAGGCGACCTTCCGGACTCCAGGCGGAAAGGGAGCAAGACTCCCAAGGGTTCCAAGTTCGGCCCTCAACCGAACACCGCGCCGAAACCTCCAGTGGTTCCGGACTCCGGTAGGTGCCCCCCTGCCAAGGGGGGCAAGCCGCCCGTGCCGGTGACCTCTGTCCATCCAGAGGCACCGAACAACTTGCTGGGAGCGCTTCGCGACGCTTCCATCGACGAAGAGCACCGCACTATTATGAGTGCGGTGATCAAGAAGGTTCAGTCCGCCAAGAGCGGACTGACTGAAGCCCGTGCCAGCCTTCTAACAGGCTTTGAGGTAAGTATTTAAAATATAGGAAAATATTACCGCATAGATAGTAGCCCCTGATGCTCTGTTTGGTGTTCACAAAGAAAAGACGAATAGAGGATCAAATAATATCCGCATGAGTCTAAATAAGTATGTCTGTATGCGTATGCAAGCTTCACTGCTGGCCTCTACCGCACTGACTGCGGAGGTCGCCACACTGAAGCAGAACCTCGAACGGTCCGAGAAAGAGCTTGGCCTTGCCAAGAGGCAGCTCGAGGAGAACAAAGGTAAGTAATACCTTGTATATATATATATATAAAAGGATATGGTTGCAAAATGATAGGATCATCATGGATGTGCTAGGGGCCACGACCGAAGTGGTGACCCTGAAGCAAGCGCTGTCCGAGGCAGAAAACAAAGCGGCCAAGGAGCGCACCGAGCGGGAGAAACAAGAGGCACGGGTGGGCGAGGTGCAGCAAGAGCTCCAGGCTCTCGTGAAGAAGCACGAGGCTTTGGAGCTTGACTCGAAGACGCGAGAGTCCGAGGCCCAAAAGGCCCTCCTGGAAATTGAGGCGATGAGCAAGATAGCGGCGGGTAAGGCATTCATTATGCAAAGCAAGCATGTGAAAGTAAATTACTTATTACTTACCCGAGTCTGGAGCTCTCCAGGAGCATTCGTAGATTTGCCCCGCAGCGTGTCGGATGCCGCAAAGTACTATCGGGCCGAGGAGGGAAACTCGTCGGAGAAGTTGTTCTGGTCTCAGTATACTGGGACCGAACACCCGATGCCTGTGAGCGACCAGCTGAAGCAACTGGTCGAGATGCACAAGGCGGCCGGACAGGCCATGAGGGGCCTTATAGTATGGATGTGGCCTGGCGACTCCCTTCCCAACAGCTACTTCGGCCTGGTGAGGCGGCTTGTGGATGCCTGTCCCCGGCTGGAAGTCATAAAGCGATCCGTCTGCATCGAAGGTGCACGCCGGGCTTTTGCCCATGTGAAGGTGCACTCGGCCAAGATGGACGCCGAGAAGCTGGTGAAGGAGGGGCCACCGCAGGGCAAGGAGCATCGCCACCCTGAAATGTATTATGAGGGTGTCCTGAAGGGTTCCCGTCTTGTGGCGGACGAGTGTGCGAAGGATGTAATTTTTGAATGAACTTGCTCGTGTGATCCTGTATTATGAAAACTTGTTCATGTGCGCTATGCAACGCTTGTTTGAATTTAAAATATTACCTTCAGTGCGGCTGTTTATCAAATTTGAGAGATGGCCAGTCGTCGGCTTCTGCCCCCATGCCACGAGTGTTGGGGTGTTCGGGATAAATCTGAGCACTCTTTTTCCCATTGTTGGGTCCTTCGTGGGAGGTGCTCAGCATAGAGAACAAGGCAATCGGACTATAATGCTTTATCACTCTCACTTAGCCATAGAAGTCTACAATTTTAAATTTGGGCGAAGCCTATTAGGAAGGCCGAATTCGGGGCGCTATACATGCCTAAGCCGGACAACGCCGACTCCTTGCCCTAAGCGGCATAAGTCTTTAGGGACTCGAGACCTCTCGAACAGCGACCAGCTCTCGCCTTATCATGACAGTCAGTTTTAGCTTTCTCTACTGACGTGCTTAGCCCAGATGAACCGGGGCACAATCGCAGTAGTTCTCCCAGTGCTACCTTAGCCGATATAGCGGAACGTAAGGTACCAAAACATGGGAGCCGGGCAAACCCAACTATTGACCCAAGACATGATTCGGAGCTGATGCATATAATGCTATAAGTTCGGGGTGCCGCACTGCCGAAAGTGTTCGGACTTCTCACACCGTATTATGGGGTACGCTTAAGCCCCTGGCGTATTGGCCGTACTAGAGTGTACGGGTGCTGAATGTTATGAATGAACATATATATATATAAAAGAATAGAGAATGCTATGATAGACTAGTGCTATGCAATGTTTATTCAAAAAAGGTGCGTCGAAGCAGAATGATACAATTAGTGCGATAAGCAAAAAGTAGGACTATTTGACATGTCCCCTCCAAGGGCAAGCTGAGGAATGGTATTTAAAGCATGTATTTCACTCGTTATCAGAGACCACCTGGGAGTTCCATGGTGCGACATAGCTTTCTGCCTTCTTGGTTGCTGTATCGTGTGTCCGGCAATCATGCTGCCGGACGGGGTTTCCAGAGAGTAAAGTCCTGAAAGAGAGAAAAAAATAACAAAGTGAGAAGCCCCTAGTGCGGTTGAGCCGCGTTTCGGGGCGTGCCGTAGTCGTGCCCCCCACCTATGCCCATGGTATTTTCAATGCGTCATTATGTACGCGTGGCACGGATTTCGCCGTTTGGCTGGGACTGGGGTGGGGGACGCATTGCTATGCGAGCTCGGGACATGCCAGGTGGTCTTGTTGCAGATTACTCCGGGCGCGCTTGAAGGTGTTTGGGTGTTTAATCGCCGAACTGGTGGATTTGCCTTAAGAGGATGCTTTGCGCTTCTGCTGCGAGGGCCGCAGTGTGCTCCTCCTTGCGGAGAGAGCGCTCTGTGTTTCCATTGACTGTGATGACCCCCCCGAGGTCCTGGCATCTTGAGCTTGAGATATGCATAGTGCGGTACTGCATTGAATCTGGCAAATGCGGTTCGCCCGAGCAGTGCATGATAGCCACTGCGGAACGGGACTATATCGAAGATTAACTCCTCGCTTCGGAAGTTATCCGGGGATTCGAAGACCACTTCCAGTGTGACTGAGCCTATACAATGGGCCTCTACACCTGGTATGACGCCTTTGAAGGTCGTTTTTGTGGGTTTGATCCTTGAGGGGTCTATTTTGCGCACTATGTCCTGATAAAGCAGGTTCAGGCTGCTGCCGCCGTCCATAAGGACTCGATTGAGGTGAAATCCATTGATGATTGGTTCTAGGACCAGTGCGGCGAATCCGCCATGATGGATACTAGTGGGATGGTCCCTGCGATCAAAGGTGATCGGACAGGAGGACCATGGGTTGAACTTTGGGGCGACTAGCTCCAACGCATATACATCCCTTAACGCACGCTTCCGCTCCCTCTTGGGGATGTGGGTTGCGTATATCATGTTCACCGTCCGCACTTGTGGGGGGAACCTCTTCTGTCCTCCGGTGTTCGGCTGCCGGGGCTCTTCCTCATCATCGCTATGTAGCCCCTTATCTTTGTTTTCGGTGTTTAACTTGCCGGCCTGCTTGAACACCGAACATTCCCTGTTGGTGTGGTTGGCTGGCTTGTCGGGGGTGCCATGTATTTGGCACGAGTGATCGAGTATACGGTCCAAACTGGATGGGCCCGGAGTGCTCCTTTTGAATGGCTTTTTCCGCTAACCGGGTTTAGAGACTCTGAATCCGACATTGACTGTCGTATCCTCGGTATTGTCGCTAATGACATGGCGCTTATGTTTGTTGCCACATGGCCTACCATTGCTATCGTTGGTATCTGAAGTACCCTGGTTCTTTGATATGTTATTGCTGCAAGCCAGCCAGCTGTCTTCTCCCGCGCAAAAGCGGGTCATGAGTGTCGTGAGGGCTGCCATAGATTTCGACTTTTCCTGGCCAAGGTGCCGGGCGAGCCACTCATCACGGATGTTGTGCTTAAAAGTTGCTAGGGCCTCTGCATCCGGAAAGTCGACGATTTGATTTTTCTTTGTCGGGAACCGTGTCCAGAATTGCCTGGCCGATTCCTTTGGCTGCTGAATTATGTGGCTCAAGTCATCGGCATCTGGTGGTCGCACATAAGTGCCTTGGAAGTTGTCGAGGAATGCGGCTTCCAGATCTTCCCAACGGCCGATGGATTCTGCTAGCAGGCTGTTGAGCCAATGCTGAGCTGGTCCTTTGAGCTTGAGTGGGAGGTATTTGATGGCGTGTAGATCGTCACCGCGGGCCATGTGGATGTGCAGGAGGAAGTCTTCGGTCCATACCGCAGGATCTGTTGTGCCATCGTATGATTCGATATTTATGGGTTTGAACCCCTCTGGGATTTGGTGATCCATTACTTCGTCTGTGAAGCATATGGGGTGTGTGGCGCCTCTGTAGTGGACTATGTCGTGAGCAGCTCGAATGAGTCTTGTCCGCTGTGTACGGCCCGGCCGAATTTACTTTTACTGTATCCAGCGTGACGGTTATCGTCTCGCGTAGTGGCGCGCCCTCATGATCCGTAGATCGATCTTGCATGTTTTGCTTTGTCCTCCAATACGTCTCACAGGTCTAGCGTGTTTCCCCGTGCCTTGTCATTTTTATTTGAGTGGCGTAAGGGTGCGGGCTGAGTTTTTGGCTGAAATGCCTCTCTGTCGCGTCCACAAGGTGGCCGATCAGCCGCGTCATATGCTGGAGATGTAGGTTTTAATGCTTCCTCCTCCAGTCGGGGTAGCAACCTGCGCTTTGGGTAACTCTTGGAGGGGTGTTCGAGTTCATATTCCTCGTCCGCAAGGACTTCAATCCATCGGTCAGCTAGCAAATGTTGATCAGCTTGAAGCTGTTGCTGCCTTTTCTTAAGACTATTTGCCATGGCTATAAGCCGGCGCTTGAAGCGCTCTTGCTCGGCGGGATCCTCTGGCACGTCAAATTCGTCATCGTCGAGGGTTGCCTCATCTTCCGAGGGAGGCATGTAATTATCATCCTCTGCCTCTCCATCTGTCGCTCTCTCAGGAGGGCTGTCTTCTCCATCCTCCTGCTCTAAATCTTGCTGGAGGGGATTGTTGTCATCTTCGGCACTGTCCGGAGTGCTATTATCTCCTATGTCGGTGTCACCGCTTTTGATTTGGCGAGACTTAGAGCGGCGCCGCTGACGTCGGCGCTTGGGTTGCTTCCTGGAGGGGTCATCCTCCGCTGTCCCGTCGCCATTGCCTTCTTTGGGTGTGTCCACCATGTATATATCATATGATGTGGTGGCTGTGCAGTGCCCTGTGGGCAGTGGTTCCTCTTCGTCTCCCGCATCATCGTCCATACCGTCAATGTCTTCGGAGTCGAAGTCGAGCATGTTGGTCAAATTGTCGACAGTGGCTACTAAGTGGGTGGTGGGTGGGCGGTGAATTTCTTCGTCATCCGCATCCCAATCCTGCCGAACATAGTTCGGCCAGGACTCTCCTGACAGGGAGAGAGACCTTAATGAGTTCAGCATGTCGTCGAAGGGCGAGTGCCGAAAGATATCCGCGGAGGTGAACTCCATGATCGGCGCCCAGTCAGATTCGATAGGCACGGGCGTAGGCGGTTCGGAGTCCGTGCCGGGGAAGAATCTGGCAATTTGGCATCACGGCTCTTGTGAAGGGTAAGGTCGATACTTGGCTCAATCGCCGCTGAGAATGCGGCCTCCGTGGCGAGGTCTATCCCCCCGTCCGTGGATGGCGCAATCGGCTCCGAATTGAGGGTCGGAGCGGTTGCCGGTGCGATCTCCTGCACACTGTCCGACGATAGAGCTAAATCATGCTCATCGTGACCGTGTAGCGTACTCGGCAGGAGCTCGAATCCGTCGAAGATCAAGTCTCCGCGGATGTCGGCCATGTAATTTAAGCTTCCAAACCTGACCTGGTGGCCAGGCGCGTAACTCTCGATCTGCTCCAGATGGCCAAGCGAGTTGGCCTGCAGTGCGAAGCCGCCGAATACAAAGATCTGTACAGGGAGAAAAGTCTCACCCTGGACTGCATCGATATCGATGATCGAAGGAGCCATCAAGCCTAATGATGATGACACAGAGGAACTCTCAATGAAAGCACCAATGTCGGTGTCAAAACCGGCGGATCTCGGGTAGGGGGTCCCGAACTGTGCATCCAAGGCAGATGGTAACAGGAGGCAAGGGACACGATGTTTTAACCAGGTTAGGTCCCTCTTGATGGAGGTAAAACCCAACATCCTACTTGATTATTCTTGATAATATGAGTAGTACAAGAGTTGAACTACCACGAGATCAGAGAGGCTAAACCCTAGAAGCTAGCCTATGATATGGTTGTATGTTGTTGGTCCTACGGACTAAACCCTCTGGTTTATATAGACACCGGAGGGGGCTAGGGTTACACAGAGTCGGTTACAAGGAAGGAGATCTACATATCTGTACTGCCAAGCTTGCCTTCCACGCCAAGGAGAGTCCCATCTGGACACGGGACGAAGTCTTCAATCTTGTATCTTCATAGTCCAACAGTCCGGCTAAAAGATATAGTTCGGCTGTCCGGATACCCCCTAATCCAGGACTCCCTCACCCGTCAAAGTGAATTGTCCAATATGTGTTGTCTGGCTTCTCCTCTGGTATCTGCAACTCTGTCCAATCATTAATGAAGTCAACCAGTGCTTGAGACTTGATCGCAGTACGTGGCACATATCTTAAACCATGAGATCCAAGTTCAATGGCCCACTTGGCAACTCGTCCTGTGGCTTCTCTATTTTGAATAATGTCTCCTAGAGAAGCAGAGCTAACCACAGTAATTGGGTGACCCTGAAAGTAATGCTTGGGCTTCTTGCTTGCCATGAACACCCCATAAACAAGCTTCTGCCAATGTGGATATCTCTGTTTAGACTCAATGAGCACCTCACTGACATAGTAAACCGTCCTTTGAACCGGATGTTCTTTGCCAGCCTCCTTGCGCTCTACAACAATGGCCGCACTGACAGCACGTGAGTTAGCACCCACGTACAACAACAATGGCTCTTTTTCAACCGGAGCAGCAAGAACCGGCGGCTCAGCGAGCTGTTTCTTCAGATCCTCAAAAGCAGAGTTAGCCGCGTCACTCTAGAAAAAGTCATCCGCCTTTTTCATCATTTGATACAAAGGCATCGCCTTCTCCCCTAACCGTCTTATGAACCAGCTTAAGACCGTGACGCGGCCCGCCAACCGCTGAACGTCATTGATGCACACCGGTTTGGCTAGAGAGGTAATTGCCTTAATTTTCTCTGGGTTAGCCTTAGTACCTCTGTTAGACACCAAAAACCCAAGAGCTTGCCAGCTGGGACTCCAAAAACACACTTGGCCGGGTTAAGCATCATCTTGTAAACCCGGAGGTTCTCAAAGGTTTCCTTTATATCAGTCACCAAGGTTTCCTTCTCTCTGGATTTCACCACTATATCGTCCATGTAAGCATGAACATTACACTCAATCTGATTGTGGAGGTAATTCTGCACACACCGCTGATAAATTGCATGGGCACTCTTAAGCCCAAAAGGCATAGACACATAGCAGAAGGCTCCGAACGGAGTGATGAAAGCTGTTTTCTCCTGGTCCTTAACTGCCATCTTGATCTGATGATAACCCGAATAGGCATCCAAAAAACTCAAACGCTCACAACCCGCTGTAGCATCAATGATCTGATCAATACAAGGGAGAGCAAAAGGGTCGGCCGGACAAGCCTTGTTCAAATCGGTGTAATCCACACACATACGCCAGGTGCCATTCTTCTTGAGTACAAGCACCAGGTTAGCCACCCACTCTGGGTGAAAAACATCAACAATGAACCCGGCCGCCAAGAGCCGGGCCACCTCTTCTCCAATGGCCTTGTGCCTTTCCTCGTTAAACCGCCGAAGAAACTGCTTGACCGGCTTAAACTTCAGATCAATATTAAGAGTGCTAACGGTGTCCTGGACTAGGGGGTACTCAACACGTCATCTCCCGATCTGTTAGATTGGGCCGAGGACCCCCCTGGCCATATACTCATGGGCCAGTTCGGACAGCTGCCGCATACATGGAAGATTCCACAAGACTTGGTGATCAAGACAAGGACTCCTCCCCACCGGCGTATTCGGCTAGGACTCTTGTTATCCTAGGCTTTTGGTGCATTATATAAACCGAGGCCAGGCTAGTCGATAGAGAATATATACATACAATCATACCATAGGCTAGCTTCTAGGGTTTAGCCTCTCCGATCTCGTGGTAGATCAACTCTTGTAATACCCATATCATCAAGAATAAATCAAGCAGGACGTAGGGTTTTATCTCCATCAAGAGGGCCTGAACCTGGGTAAAACATCGTATCCCCTGCCTCCTGTTACCATCCGCCTTAGACGCACAGTTCACAACCCCCTACCTGGGATCCGCCGGTTTTGACACTGACATTGGTACTTTCATTGAGAGTTCCGCTGTGTGATCGACAAAAGGATCGATGGCTCGTCTGTAGGTCAACTGCGATGCTGGCATCTTCGTCGCTGGCTCGACTGGTCATCTTGGCTTGACCGAGGACCGTGCTCCATCTCCGATCGTCATGTTCGGACGAGGGTCTTCATCAACATCAACTCCGATCTCTATCAAGATCATGGAGCTCGGGGGCTCAACGTCAACATTGCCCTCGGGTGACCGTGTTGTTTTTCTAAAATAGCGAACTTCTACCCGCTGCCACCACCTCTTAGAGCATCTCTTTGATGATCCCTTTGGTGGAATTGTGCGGAATTGAGTCTACAACAGCCATGTAAAATTTTGTCGAGTTCTGATGGAAGAATTTCTGACAATCTACGATATACCGGAGCCTGTCAAATATGGACGGGAATCTGGACGAGTTTAGGGCGTGGTCTCTAGAGCCCAGCTCGGAGGTCCTTTGGAAGATCCAACCATTCATCTACTGTGGAATTCCCTTATCTACCACCCCTCCAAATTTCAGCTCGATCTGACGGTTCAAACTCCAGGAACCTTCCGATGAGTGGACCAATTTTCGGATCCGTTTTCTGCGCGAATACGGATCCAACCCGAATTCATGTTTCTTTAGGAACGTGATATTGGACAACCTTTTTAGACGAATTCTCTTCTAGGGTATTGTGCATTGTTTTTAAACACGTGCCCGCAAATTGTTAAACCTCCCCTAAGGTCATCTTCATCATCATGCTGATGTCAAACCAGTCCGGCAATATTGCTCCAAGGCTGCCGACCTGCGCTAGACACGTCGTCACTTTGTTGAGCCGAGCTCAACTTCTTAGGATCATCATCTCGGCAAGCCGAACAAGAGTCCGGCATCATGAAGGATAAATCATCACCAACAGATTACACGGAGCGGGCACACCGGCATCGTCGCACGGTCACTTCATCAAGCCGACATCGACCACGTCACGACCGGCAATAGTTGGGTTGCCCGGCTCCTGCACTTGCTTCCTACGTTCCGCTTTGTTTGGCTAGGCATGCAAAGGGAGAACCACTGCGATTGTGCTTCCAGCTCACATGGTTAAGCACCTCAGTGGAGAAAGCCGAAAACTGACTGTCACAATAAGCGTAAACTGGTCAGCGATCCGATGACTGTGTTAAATGACGGGCCATTCATAACAATGGCCGAAGTGTTTACGGCTTGACCTCGATTGTCGCCGAACACTAACGGGGGCTATTAACTGGCCTCCCAAACTAAATCCTCGATATTTTGTTCTTACATTAGAGCCGAGGTTTCATGATCATGCTTAGCATGACAACCCAAAGAAATGAACCGATAGCGGGACTATTTTCTTTGGAAGACATTTCTTATGTTAAACAGTAATATAACATATCTCTCTGCATACCTTTGTTTATAAAACCGTATGGCCAGATTGCCTTGTTTGTCTTGCCCTCATAAAGGCTTTATAAAGTAGGACAAACACTCCTCGGCTACTGGCCGAGGAGGTGGAAGCCGATGGTCGGTCAACAAAGTTTTGTATAATGCGGATATGAGCATTAATGACGTAAAGTACTTGGATACATAGAGTCATTACACATAATTTGTGATTTTACTATGGATATTGACCCTTAATTCGTCCACCCGTGCCAGCATTAAGGCTCGGGGGCTACTGGGCTTCGGGCTTATTATTTACAAATATTAAAGGGGCACATCAATCCCCTGATATGGTGTTGCCACCCGACCAGTGTCTCGGGGGATACTGCATTGCCTGTTCAATGCAGAAAATTTTAAGTGCAATACAGTTTCCGACGAAATTTTGATCCTCCGGTTGGTCGGCCGCACCCAACCTGAGTCTCAAGGACTGAGCATGCCGCTTTTTGTGTCCCGAAATATTCTGCCGAGCTAGGACTTGATCCTCAGGCCGATTTTACAAATCAACCTGAGTCTCAGCGGCTACTGGGATCAGCGGTCTTACGTCATCCTTCAGGTGCATCTTGGGTTTTAGACCGATACACACCTGGAGGGCTACTGGCTATATATCTCGGCAGAGAATAAATTGCACCAATCAAAAATATTGACAAAAAATTGGCCCACAGTCGGGGTGGTGCACCACCTCGGAAGCAGTCCGGCATAAAGCTCGGGCGCTAGTGGCTAGCCTCTCCGATCTCGTGGTAGATCAACTCTTGTAATACCCATGTCATCAAGAATAAATCAAGCAGGACGTAGGGTTTTACCTCCATCAAGAGGGCCCGAACCTGGGTAAAACATCGTGTCCCCTACCTCCTGTTACCATCCTCCTTAGACGCACAATTCAGAACCCCCTACCCGAGATCCGCCGGTTTTGACACCGACAAGTGTGCTCAGCGAGTTCTCTCGAGACACCCGGCATGTCAGAAGGTTTCCATGCAAAGATGTCCCGGTTCTCAAGGATGAACTCGATGAGCGCGCTTTCCTATTTTGGATCCAAGTTGGCACTAATGATGAACTATTTGGATGAGTCGCCAGGCACAAAATCAACCATCTTGGTGTTATCAGCTGACTTGAATTTCAACACCGGTTCGTGCTCCGTATTTGGCTTCTTCAAAGACGTCATGTCTGCCGGGTCAACATTATCTTTATAAAACTTTAACTCCTCTGTCGCACAAACAGACTCAGCATACGCGACATCACCCTCTTCACATTCCAGGGCTACTTTCCGGCTTCCATGTACTGTGATGGTGCCTTTATAACTCGGCATCTTGAGCTACAGATACACATAACATGGCCGAGCCATGAACTTGGCATAAGACGGCCGTCTAAACAGAGCATGATATGGGTTTTGATCTTAACCACCTCAAAAGTTAACTTCTCAGCCCTGGAATCATATTCATCCCCAAAGGCTACTTCTAGTTCAATCTTACCAACTGGGTATGCTGACTTACCAGGCACAACACCATGAAAAGCAGTGTTGGATTGTTTAAGACTCTTATCAGTCAACCCCATCCGACGAAACGTCTCATAATAGAGGATGTTGATGCTACTGCCTCCGTCCATGAGCACCTTAGTGAACTTATATCCACCAACCTGGGGTGCCACCACCAAGGCTAAGTGAACCGGATTATCAACCCACGAACGGTGATCTTCCCTACTCCACACAATAGGTTGTTGTGACCACCTCAAATAACGTGGAATCGCTAGCTCAACAACATTTACAGCCCTCTTATGAAGCTTCTGGTCCCTCTTGCATAAACTAGTGGTAAATACGTGGTACTGCCCACTATTCAACTGTTTTGGGTTACTATGATACCCGGACTGTTGCTGCTGTTGCTGCTGATTACTTTGGCCGGGTTGCTGATTATAGCCACCCTGGTTACCCAGATGGCCCTGACCGTGAAAACCGCCTCCGCCTGAACCGGCGCCCGGGCCATGAAAGCCGCCTCCGCCTGAACTGCCGCCAGGTCCGTGGCTACCATCAAACATGTTGGAATTTTTAAATGCCTTCATGATCGTACAGTCCTTCCACAGATGGGTAGCTGGCTTTTCCCGGTGTCGTGTCTTGGACAAGGTTCATTCAATAGTTGCTCGAGGGTGGGACCTGACCTGCCTGACCGAGGAGGTGGCCTACCCTTGCGCCGTTGGTTGTTGCCCTGTGTATTGGTGTTAGCCACAAAGTCGTCAGCCTTACGTTTATTACCTCCTTGATTCGCCGGGTTATGCGGGTGACCCTTGCCATTGATGTTCTTCTTTCCCTTCCCTATCTTTTCTTCATCAGACGTGGGATCCTTGGTACTATCAGAATCAGCATATTTGACCAGGGCCGCCATCAACTGGCCCATGTCATTACAATCACGCTTGAGCCGCCCCAGCTTCTGTTTCAGAGGTTCAAAACGACATTTTTTCTCCAACATTAAGACCGTAGAGCCGGCATCCATCTTATCAGATGAATGTATTATCTCCTTGACTCGGCGCACCCAATGGGTCGTGGACTCACCTTCCTCTTGCTTACAATTAGTCACGTCCACGATTGACATAGGTTGTTTACATGTGTCCTTGAAGTTCTGAATGAACCGGGCTTTTAACTCTGCCCATGAGCCGATGGAGTTGGGTGGTAACCCTTTCAACCAAGTGCGAGCTGTTCGATCCAGCATCATAGTGAAATACTTAGCTAGTGCTGCACCGCTAACCTCCAACAGCTCCATCGCCATCTCATAACTTTCAATCCATGCCCCAGGCTGCAATTCGGCCGTGTAATTAGGCACCTTACGAGGCCCTTTAAAGTCTTTTGGCAAGCGCTCATTACGTAGAGTCGGCACCAGGCAAGGGACACCTCCTGTTCTTGTGGCCACTCCTGCCTTGACAGAGATTGCCGGATAAATCAGAAAAGCCTGATGAGCCGCCTGGTCAGCTGCCAGTTGAACCGCCCACTCAGCCTCTTGACGGATCCTCTCCTGATCCGCCAAGTTAAGGACTCCACCCTGCGCCGGCTCATTCCCGCGTGGTTGGTTACGGCGTTGAGCATTGCTTGACATAGCGGCTGAGTCCATATGCCTGCTATAGCCTGGGATCCGGCTTGGGCGAGGGGTTGAATGGATTCTGTCTCGGCTGTAAGAGTACGCATCCTGCTGCTCCAGAGCCGTCTGAAGAAGTTCTCTCACCCTTCATGTTTCAATTGCTGTCGGAGAGTCGCCTTCCATCGGGAGAGCCGCCAGATGAGCCGACGCAGCAATGCGATTCTCCAAAGGGTTAGAAAAGTTACCCGGTGGTATCAGTGTGTAATGAGGCAGAGCAGTATTCATACGGGGTGGCTCCATGGCCAGCGGTTGAACCGGCGCCCCAGCCCCGGGTGTCATGATCCGGTTTGCTTCCGGCGGGTTATTTGGACCAGCCCCGGGTGTGTGGAAGAGGTTCCTAGGATCGTAAGCCAGAGGAAAACGTGACTGAGTTTTCTGGTGCCTTCTCCTCATGACCCCATTTGATGCATTCAGATCCACCGAAAGCCGGAAAGTCTCCGCTTGAAGCTGCTGAGCACGAGCATCCAAAGCCGCCTGTTCTGCAGCCATCCTGACCTCTTCTGCTGCTAAGTTTTCTTTAGCCTGCGCCACCTCTTTGCGTAGTCGTGTCACCTTCGCGTCATGATGAGTTTTATCCGCCGGCTCAACCACAGAAGTCAACAGGGCCGTCATCCAATCCATGAGGTCCATCAGTACCTGAGCCGGTGTGCGTGCGGGGTCTCCTGACCCGGCCGCTGCCGATCTGGTGGTAATCGCTGCCGCTGCTGTAGAGGTCCGGAATACTGCTGCAATCGGAACAGACCCCAAGCACGCCATCTTGTAGCTGATACAAAGAATTTGTCTCGCTCGAGGACGGCTCACCGTCAGAATAGATGGCCGTCTCACCGCCATCCACTGATCCTTCAGAGAATTCACCTTCATGGATGCGACCCACGAAGGCATGCCTCACGGCAGGTTGGGCCCGGGCGGATCTCGCGCGCTGAGCTGTCTCGATGAGGTTGGTGCAGACGCCCGGCTCAGGGCCCGACTCGCTGATCCGGCCGATAAAGACATGGATTCGCCAAAGGGGACCTGGTACCCATACTCAATTGAGCCAGCCTCGGGGCCCCAACCTTCTTCGTCGATGTAGAGCTTGCCGCGACGACTTTTGGTCATCCGGCCCACAACGTATCCCTTGAGCCCTTCAAAGCTGCCCTTCAAGAAATCAAATCCACCGTGCTCAGGCCCCACGGTAGGCGCCAACTGTCGTGGAATTGTCACGACAGATGTCCTAGCAAAAGGACTTAGTCGTAGGGCCATCGCAACTAGGAGGCTTAAAGGGGTTAATATGGACAAAGAACACGCGAGATTTATACTGGTTCGGCCCCTTACGGTGAAGGTAAAGCCTAGTCTAGTTGTGGTTGTATTGCTAGGTTTCGATGACCAAGGAGCGAATCCGCTAGCTTGGCTATCGATCTGTGGTTTCTTGCCCTAAGTCGCCGCCGGGTCATCCTCTTATATACACGGGTTGACGCCTGGCGGCCTATAGAGTCCCGGCCGGCTCATAAAATGTGTCCGGCTCGGTGACTTTTTTTATATGCCTTTCCTTACAAGTCTTTCTCTACAGATGGCAGTTCACAATATTGGGCCTTAAGCCGCCTCTGGGCTTAGGCCTTCTACAAGTCTTAATAAACTATCACCTTGAACGTTTACTAGGCTTCTTCTCGTAACCCGCCATTGGGGTTGACCCGGCCCCTCCTGGGCGGGTCATACCTGGTAGCTATATCCCCAACACTTTTCGAGCAAATTTTCATGGCACCTATGTCCGGCCTCCGGATGCGGACGACATAAATCCCATTATGCAACGGGCCGGAGTGTCTGCTCGACAATTTTGGAACTAGTTCCTGACCAAGAAAAACTAGATCGTTGATTGTCCGGATGCCGAAGCCTTGGCCGCCTTCAAGCATAGTGTTAAGGACGAATGACTCGTACGACAGCTCGCCAGGACAAACCAAGAACTATGGCAGCCCTTACTTCCATCGTGACTCGCTTTTGCACAGGCGAAGACAGTTGGCTTGCCTGCAAAAACACCAACCCAAACACACCCGGTACCTCCAAGGTTCGGGAAGGGAACAGAAATCCCAGACGCAGTAAAAATAAATGTCGCCATAATGATGGTGAGGGCGAGGATACGGCTGTAAATGCCAGATTCTGAAACCAAAAGTCCAGACCCCGAAAGAAGGCCCCTAAAGGCAATAGCGATGACCCGTCCATACTAGATACAATCTTGGACATGCCCTGTCAGATCCACAGCACGTCATAGAAGCCCACTAACCACTCCAACCGAAACTAGTGGGTGATCAAACAAGCCGGCAAACTCGTAGCTGAAGACTCGGGCAAAACCCCACGTAGCGAGGACGATGATGAGCCGCGCAGGCAAATAGTGGAGGCCAGAAACCCTTCCCTTCCGAGGTCAAGATGGTAAACATGATTTACACAACCCACATACCGAAGAAGGATAGGAAGCGAGTGCTACGGGACGTATACTCCATTGAGCCAGTAGCGTCGAAGTTCAATCCATGGTCAGCTTGCCCGATCATGTTCGATGGCAAGGATCATCCCACCAGCATACGCCATGGAGGGTCCGTAGCCCTAGTGCTAGACCCCATCATCGATGGATTCCACCTCACTAGAGTCCTAATGGACGGAGGAAGTAGCCTTAGTCTGGTATACGAAGATACAATGAGGAAAATGGGGATCGATCCATCAAGGATTAAACCCAGTAACAACACCTTCAAGGGGGCCATTCCGGGAGTGGAGGCCCGCTACACGGGCACTGTGATGCTCGAAGTAGTGTTCGGATCTTCGAATAACTTCTGAAGCGAGGACTTGATCTTCGATATTGCACCTTTTCGTGGCTATGATGCCATCCTCGGCCGAACATTGTTCGCCAAATTCAATGTCATCCCGCATTGCGCGTACCTCAAGTTGAAGATGCCTGATCCCTCGGGCGTCATAACCATCAATGGCAACACAAAGCACTCACTTCGACCGAGGAGCACACTGCGGCCATAGCGGCCGAAGACCACACAGGCCCATATAGGCCCGGATGTCGACCCATCGTAAAGGCCGGCGATAATAGTAAACGGTTCGAACCCGTTCCCCATCATGGGACCTGCATGCGTTCGCCGCAAATAGGGATACACGCCCCACAACACGCCCACATTCTTCATGCTCCACGTGCCTCGCCAGCACAACTTCGCACTCAAAATACCATGGGCAGCCGTGAGGCGTACATTAATCCAAAGTACATGTTCTGTTAAACTGAACTTCGAAATTACCTTGTCTTCGGACGACCCAGGGACCAATTCCGGATACCCCCAAGCTTAAAGCTCCATCGGCAGGGTCCTCGCCAATCAAGGTCTCATCAAAGGTCCCAACCCCCACCTATCAGAAGCAAAGGCGCAGACGTGCAGCAGGGCATAGTGAAGGCTTCAACTCATGCATCAAGGCCCTGTGTCCACCTTTACTCTCTAAAATTCCTTTTTCTCTCTCTTACAAGTACTGCCTTCGCAGTTCAAATTGTACGGTTACACATCCCGAGCTTACGAGAATAAATAAAAAATACCCTTTATGGTGTTCGGATATCCGCATCTTGCAATTTTTCCCATCTCTTTCTTGATTCCCCACTCGCTCTTCGAACAGCCCGGCATGAAAATATATGAACTAGTCAAGAGTTTGATTTATATATCACCTCAATATCTTCAAGTCCGGCACCACTTTCCGCTAGGTGTTTGGCTTCTCGGATGTTGCACTATATGCATCCGTTTCGAACTATTTCTTGGGTCAATAGTTGGGTTGCTCGGCTCCTGTGCTTGCCTCTTATGTTCCGCACATTTGGCTAAGAGGGCAAAGGGAGAACCCCTGTGATTGTACTTATGGTTTGCCCGGTCAAGTACCTCAGGAGGAAAAAGCCGAAAACTGACCGTCATAGTAAGCACGAACGGGTCCGCGATCCGATGATGACGTTTAACTCTAAAAATCATTGGCGATTTCGCCATGTCACATGAAGGGTTCGTCTTAACACAAACCATGTGATTGGAAAGGACATGCTTTGATCCCCAAGTACATCACAAATACACCGGGGGCTAATCCCTAGTTGTAACATTCCAAATTTTCAATTTGGAATGTTATACATAGATTATTCTTGCATATCATATTTTATTGCATTTCGTCTCGCGATCCTCGAAATCCTAAGGAACTCGAGGACCCTCGGAGAGAGTTGAGGATTTCCCCGGTTTTCAAATTTGATTTTATCAAATTTTGAAACGAGGATTTTTGGTTTTAATTATTTTTCTCTCCGAAAATATTTCATAATAAAATATATGAGAGGGGATACTATGACTTCTCCAAAATAATTGAAATATTGGAGGAAAAATATTAAAAATCAAATATTTGTTTTTATTTGGATTTTATTGCAATTTTGTTTGCATTAGAAAAAAATTTGCACGTTTTCAAAATTGCATTTTAGGGCCAAGAAAATGTTCATCTCGTTCTAAATATTTTATTTAGACGGTGAAAATTTGTTTTGGCATTTTTAGAATTTTATTTTATTTTATAGGATTTTTTTTAGTTTCGGCGGAATTATTTAAAAAAAATTGCGTAGGGGCTAACTCGGTCGAAGCCCAGCCGCCGGCCCGCCTCTCCCCGCGACGCCGTCTCCTCCCATGAGACCGACGCCGCCCCGCCGCCGCCGTCTCGAGGAGTCCGGCTAGGACTCCTCCCCGCCGCCTCTTGCCCCCTCCCCAAGGCACCCCCTCCCCTTTATATACACCACCACCCCCACCGCCACCACCACCCACCACCGCCACCTCGCCCGCTCGCAGCCGCAACCGCCGCCACTCGCTGCCGCGCCCGCCGCCCACTGCCGTTGCCGCACCGCGCCCCACCGCTGCCGCCTCGCCGCCCGTTGCCGCGCCACCTCGCCGCTGTCACGCCTCGCCCCGCCGTCGCCGCCGCGTCCCGCAGGACCGATGAGGTAGCCGCCGGTTTTTTAAAAAGAAAACCGATCCGGGTTTTTTTAAGAAAACCCCTAGTTCATTTTTTTGGTTCGCCGGTTTTTCCTGGTTTTCTTTTTAGCGGACGTTCACCCGTACATTTGTTTTAACGAACGGTTTTCACTCGTTAGTTACAGACAACAAATGCTCGTTCATTAGCCTGTACGTCAGTTTTCGGATTTTTCCGCGGTTATTTTTTATCGCGATTTCTGATCCGATTTTCGTTCTAGTTTATCTTTTCGCTCGTTTGTCGGAATCAGGCGATTCAAGCACCTAGATCTTCGTCTCGATACCCTATTTCCATTTAACCAACTTAAACAAGCTTTTGCTACTGTAAAATTTGACCTAGGTCCAGATTAGAAAATGGATCTTATTTTCTTCGCCGTTTGAGTTTCGTGGCTCCGTTCGATTTGATTCTTTTTGCAAACCAGAGTTGTTAAGTTGAACTTTCTGGTAGATCTTCTTATTTGAGATTTACCCGTGCTTCTTTGCTTGATTGCTTATGTATGCTATTGTTTGTTTGCGATAGAATTCCCGGAGTGCGAAGCGTGTTATTTGGAGTCCCTAGGTTTTGCGGATCGTCAGCAAGGCAAGTAACACTTTGATCATACCCCTTTATCACCCAGTTTTTATGCATTAGTTCCAATCCTCAAACATTGCATGATTAGGATGTCATTAACATGTGGGTTGGGAAGTAGTTGATGAGGTAGAACCTATTGCCCTGTTACATTCAAACCCTTGGGAGTTACTTCTAGGCGTTGCTTATACTGCTATGCTATGCTCGTAGATGTGGTTTGGGTGAGTGAAATCCATGACAGATGTGAGATTGTTAATTAATGTGAGATTGTGTGAAATGCAATCGCCATGTAATTGCTTTACTTTATCAGTAAGTGGTAGCGGTAGTCATAGAACCAATAGTTGGCGAGATGATAATGACGCTACGATGGAGATCAAGGTGTCAAGCCGGTGATAATGGAAATCATGACGGTGCTTTGGATATGGATATCAAAGGCACAAGATGATGATGGCCATATCATGTCACATATTTTGATTACATGTGATGTTTAGCTTTTATGCATCTTATTTTTCTTAGTGCAGCGATAGCATTATAAGATGATCCCTCACTAAATTTCAAGGTATAAGTGTTCTCCCTGAGTATGCACCGTTGCTATAGTTCATCGTGCCGAGACACCACGTGATGATCGGGTGTGATAAGCTCTACGTTCACATACAACGGGTGCAAGCTAGTTTTGCACATGCGGAATACTCGGGTTAAACTTGACGAGCCTAGCATATGAAGATATGGCCTTGGAACACTGAGACCAAAATGTCGAACGTGAATCATATAGTAGATATGATCAACATTGATATGTTCACCATTGAAAACTACTCCATCTCACGTGATGATCAGACATGGTTTAGTTGATATGAATCACATGATCATTTAGATGACTAGATGGATGTCTATCTAAGTGGGAGTTCTGAAGTAAAATGATTAATTGAACTTTAATTTATCATGAACTTAGTCCTGATAGTATTTGCAAATTATGTTGTAGATCAATAGCTCGCGTTATAGCTCCCCGTTTATTTTTGATATGTGCCTAGAGAAAAAAATAAGTTGAATGATGATAGTAGCAATGATGCGGACTGGATCCGTGATCTGAGGATTATCCTCATTGCTGCACAGAAGAATTGTGTCCATGATGCACCGCTAGGTGACGGACCTTTTGCAGGAACAGATGCGAACGTTATGAATGTTTGGCAAGCTCGGTATGATGATTACCTGATAGTTTAGAGCACCATGCTTTACGGCTTAGAACCGGGACTTCAAAAATGTTTTGTACGACATGTAGCATATGAGATGTTCCAAGAGTTGAAATTGGTATTTCAGACTCATGCTCATGTTAAGAGGTATGAGACCTCTGACAAAGTGCTTTGCCTACAAGATGGAGGAGAATAGCTCAACTAGTCAGCATATGCTCAGAACGTTTGGGTACTACAATCGCTTGAATCAATGGGAGTTAATCTTCCAGATAAGATAGTGATTGATAGAGTCCTCTAGTCACTATCACCAAGTTACTAGAATTTCGTGATGAACTATAATATGCGAGGGATGACGAAAACGATTCCCAACCTTTTGGCAATGCTGAAATCAGCGAAGGTAGAAATCAAGAAAATGCATCAAGTGTTGATGGTTAACAAGACCACTAGTTCCAAGAAAAAGGGCACGGGAAAGGAAGGGAAAACTTCAAAAGAATGGCAAGAAAGTGGTTACTCCCATGAAGAAGCCCAAAGAAAGACCCAAGCCTGAAACTGAGTGCTTCTACTACAAAAGAAATGATCACTAGAAATGGAACTGCCCTAGATACTTGGCGGATAAGAAGGATGGAAAAGTGAACAAAGGTATATTTGATATACATATTATTGATGTGTAGTTTATTAGTCTTTATAGAAACCCCTTGGTATTTGATACTAGTTCCGTTGCTAAGAGTATGAACTTGAAGTAGGAGTTGCAAGATAAACAAACTAGTGAAGAACGAGGTGACGAGGTGTGTTGGAAATAATTCCAAGGTTGATACGATCACCATCGCACACTCCCTCTACCTTCGGGATTAGAATTGAACCTAAATAAATGTTATTTGGTGTTTGTGTTGAGCATTAATATGATTAGGTCATGTTTATTGCAATACGGTTATTCATTTAAATCAAAGATAATTGTTGTTCTGTTGATATGAATAAAACCTTCTATGGTCATACACCCAATGCGAATGGTTTATTGAATCTTGATCATAGTGACACACATATTCATAATATTGATGCCAAAAGATGCAAAGTTGATAATGATAGTGCAACATATTTGTGGCACTACCATTTTAGGTCATATTGGTGTAAAGCGCATGAAGAAACTCCATGCTGATGGGCTTTTGGAATCACTTGATTATGAATCACTTGATGCTTGTGAACCATGCCTCATGGGTAAGATGACTAAGACTCCGTTCTCCGGAACAACGGAGCGAGCCACTAAATTATTGGAAATAATACATACTGATGTATGCGGTCCGATGAGTGTTGAGGCTCGTGGTGGGTATCATTATTTTTTAACCTTCACAATTGATTTGAGCAGATATAGGTATATCTAATTAATGAAACACAAGTCTGAATCATTTTGAAAAAGTTCAAAGAATTTCAGAGTGGAGTGGAGAATCATCGTAACAAGAAAATAATGGTGTGTCTGAATATTTGAGTTACGAGTTTTGGCATTCATTTAAAACAATGTGGAATAGTTTCACAACTCACACCACCTGGAATACCACAACGTAATGGTGTGTCTGAACGTCGTAACCATACTTTACTAGATATGGTGCGATCTATGATGTCTCTTACCGATTACCGCTATCGTTTAGGGGGTTATGCATTAGAGACAATTGCATTCCCATTAAATAGGGCACCATCTAAATCCGTTGAGACGACACCATATGAACTATGGTTTGGCAAGAAACCAAAGCTGTCATTTCTTAAAGTTTGGGGTTGCGATGCTTATGTGAAAAAGTTTCAAACTGATAAGCTCGAACCAAAATCAAAAAGGTGTGTCCTCATAAAGAAACTGTTGGGTACACCTTCTATCACATATTCGAAGGCAAGATATTTGTTGCTAAGAATGGATCCTTTCTAGAGAATGAGTTTCTCTCGAAAGGAGTGAGTGGGAGGAGAGTAGAACTTGATGAGGTAATTGTACCTTCTCTCTGATTGGAAAGTACTTCATCACAGAAATCAGTTCCAATGATTCCTACACCAATTAGTGAGGAAGCTAATGATGATGATCATGAAACTCCAGATCAAGTTACTATTGAACCTCGTAGGTCAATCAGAGTACGGTCCACACCAGAGTGGTACGGTAATCCTGTTCTGGAAGTCATGTTACTAAACCATGATGAACCTACAAACTATCAGGAAGCGATGATGAGCCTAGATTCCGCGAAATGGCTTGAGGCCATGAATCTTAGATGGGATCCATATATGAGAACAAAGTATGGACTTTGATTGACTTGCCCAATGATTGGCGAGCCATTGAGAATAAATGGATCTTCAAGATAAAGACGGATGTTGATAGTAGTATTACTATTTACAAAGCTTGAATTGTCGCAAAAGGTTTTCGACAAGTTCAAGGTGTTGACTACAATGATATTTTTTCACTCGTATCGACGCTTAAAGTCTATCCGAATCATGTTAGCAATTGATGGATTTTATGAAATCTGGAAAATGCATGTCAAAACTGTATTCCTTAATGGATTTATTATAGAAGAGTTGTACATGATGCAACCAGAAGGTTTTCTCAATCCTAAAGGTGCTAAAAAAGTGTGCAAGCTCCAGCGATCCATCTATGGACTGGTGCAAGCATCTCGGAGTTGGAATATATGCTTTGATGAGTTGGTCAAAGCATATAATTTTATACAGACTTACGGTGAAGCCTGTATTTACAAGAAAGTGAGTGGGAGCACTACAACCTTTCTGAAAAGTATATGTGAATGACATATTGTTGAGCAGAAATGATGTAGAATTTTCTGGAAAGCATAAAGGAGTGTTTGAAAGGAGTTTTTCAAAGAAAGACCTGAGCGAAGCTGCTTACATATTGAGCATCAAGATCTATAGAGATAGATCAAGATGCTTGATAAGTTTTTTCAATGAGTACATACCTTGACAAGATTTTGAAGTAGTTCAAAATGGAACAGTCAAACAAGGAGTTCTTGCATGTGTTGAAAGGTGTGAAGTTGAGTAAAGACTCAAAACTCGACCACGGCAGAAAATAGAAAGAGAATGAGAAGTCATTCCCTATGCCTCAGTCATCGGTTCTATAAAGTATGCTATGCTGTGTACCAGACCTATTGTGTACCTCACCATGAGTTTGGCAAGTGGGTACAATAGTGATCCAGGCGTGGATCACTGGACAGTGCTCAAAATTATCCTTAGTGGAACAACGATATGTTTCTCAGTTATGGTGGTGATAAAGAGTTCGTCGTAAAGAGTTATGTCGATGCAAGCTTTAACACTGATCTAGGTGACTCTGGGTCTCAATTTGGATACATATTAAAAGTGGGAGCAATTAGCTAGAGTAGCTCCATGCGGAGCATTGTAGACATAGAAATTTGCAAAATACATACATATCTGAATGTGGCAGCCCGTTGACTAAACTTCTCTCACAAGCAAAACATGATCACACCTTAATTAGTACTCTTTGGGTGTTAATCACATGGCGATGTGAACTAGATTATTGACTCTAATAAACCCTTTTGGTGTTGTTCACATGGTGATGTGAACTATTGGTGTTAAATCACATGGCGATGTGAACTAGATGATTGACTCTAGTAGGGAGACATAGAGATTTGCAAAAAACATACGGATTTGAATGTTGCAGACCCGTTGACTAAGCCTCTCTCACGAGCAAAACATGATCAACACCAAGACTCCATGGGTGTTAGAATCATTACTATGTAATCTAGATTATTCACTCTAGTGCAAGTGGGAGACTGAAGGAAATATGCCCTAGAGGCAATAATAAAGTTGTTATTTAGATTTCCTTATATCATGATAAATGTTTATTATTCATGCTAGAATAGTATTAACCGGAAACTTAGTACATGTGTGAATACATAGACAAGATAGAGTGTCCCTAGTATGCCTCTACTTGACTAGCTCGTTAATCAAAGATGGTTAAGTTTCCTAGCCATAGACATCTGTTGTCATTTAATGAATGGGATCACATTATTAGAGAATGATGTGATGGACAAGACCCATCCGTTAGCTTAGCATAATGATCGTTAAGTTTTATTGCTATTGATTTCTTCATGACTTATACATATTCCTCTGACTATGAGATTATGCAACTCCCAAATACCGGAGGAACACCTTGTGTGCTATCAAACATCACAACGTAACTGGGTGATTATAAGGATGCTCTACAGGTGCCTCCGAAGGTGTTTGTTGGGTTGGCATAGATCAAGATTAGGATTTGTCACTCCGAGTATCAAAGAGGTATCTCTGGGCCCTCTCGGTAATGCACATCACTATAAGCCTTGCAAGCAATGTGACTATAAGTTCGTTGCGGGATGATGTATTACAGAACGAGTAAAGTAACTTTCTGGTAACAAGACTGAACTAGGTACGATGATACCAACGATCGAATTGCGGGCAGGTAACATACCGATGACAAAGGGAATGACGTATGTTGTTATACGGTTTGATCGATAAAGATCTTCATAGAATATGTAGGAGCCAATATGAGCATCCAGGTTCTGCTATTCATTATTGACCAGAGATGTGTCTCGGTCATGTCTACATAGTTCTCGAACCCGTAGGGTCCGCACGCTTAACGTTCGATGACGATCTGTATTATGAGTTATGCGTTTTTGATGACCGAAGTTTGTTCGGAGTCCTGGATGAGATCACGAACATGACGAGGAGTCTCGAAATGATCGAGAGGTAAAGATTGATATATTGGAAGGTTATATACAGACACCGGAATGGTTCCGAAGAAGATCGAGGATTTTTTGGAGTACTGGGAGGTTACCGAACCCCCCCCCCCTCCCCAGAAAGTTATTGGGCCTAATGGGCCATAGTGGAGGGGAGGAGGCAGGCCACAAGAGGCGGGGCACGCCCCCTTGCGCCCCAATCCGAGTTGGACAAGGGGAGGGGGCGTGACCCCCCTCTTTCCTTCTCCCTCTTCCTCCTTCCCCTTTCCCCCTCTCTGTTGGATGGAAAGGGGGGGTGAATCCTACTAGGTTTAGAGTCCTAGTAGGACTCCCCCCTTGGCGCGCCTCCCCCTTGGCCGGCCTCCTCCTCCCCACTCCTTTATATACATGGTCAGAGGGCACCCCAAAGGCACAACATCATTTGTCTTAGCCGTGTGTGGTGCCCCCCTCCATAGTTTACTACCTCGGTCATATTGTCGTAGTGCTTAGGCGAAGCCCTGCGTGGATCACATCATCAACACCGTCACCACACCGTCGTGCTGACGGAACTCTCCCTCGACATTCTACTGGATCAAGAGCTCGAGGGACGTCATCATGCTGAATGTGCTGAACACGGAGGTGACGTACGTTCGGTACTTGGATCGGTTGGATCGTGAAGACGTTCGACTACATCAACCACGTTACTAAACGCTTCCGCTTTCGGCCTATGAGGGTACGTGGACACACTCTCCCGTCTTGTTGCTATGCATCTCCTAGATAGATCTTGCGTGATCGTAGGAATTTTTTTGAATTACTACGTTCCCCAACAAAATTGACAAATATTCCAAAAAGCCTCAGGGTTAACCTAGATCAGAAGTTTCGCCGCCACAAGGCTTTGTAGCCACGAGAAAACAATCTAGACCCCGTTCCGGCACCCTGCCGGAGAGGGGAATCATCTCCGGTGGACATCTTCATCATCCCGGCGGCCACCACGATGAGGAGGGAGTAGTGCACCCCCGGGGCTGAGGGTTTGTACCAGTAGCTATGTGTTTAATCTCTCTCTCTCTCTCTCGTGTTCTTGAGATGTCACGATCTTGATGTATCGCGGGCTTTGTTAATATAGTCGGATCATATGGTGTTTTCCCCTTTCTATCTTGTTGTGATGAATTGATTTTTTCCCTTTGAGACTTCATTATTATCACATTGAATACTTTTATGGATTTGAGAAAACTTGATATATGTCTTGCAATTGAATACTCATGGTGACAATGGGGTATCGTATTGATTCACTTGATATATGTTTTGGCACTCAACTCACGGATTCCCGAGGTGACATTGGGGTAAGCTATGCATAGGGGTTGATGCATGTTCTTGTCTTTGTTTCTCCGGTAGAAATCTTGGGGCACTCTTCGATGTTCTTTGTGTTGGATTGAATATTATGAAGCTGAATTTGCTTTGGTGTTATTTTAGTATGAACTCTTGGTTAGATCGATCGGAAAGAATAGCTTCATGTTATTTTAGTATGAACTCTAGGATAGATTGATCGGAAAGAATAGCTTTGAGGTGGTTTCATACCCTACAAACAATTCCCTCTTATGTTCTCCGCTAGATAGGAACTTTGGAGTGATTCTTCGTTGCACGTTGATGGACGGTTATATGATCTGATTATATTAGCATTGTAGAGAGATTGCACTAGCGAAAGTACGGACCCTAGGCCTCATTTTCAAGCATTGCAATACTATTTTTGTGCCTTTTTACTATTTGCTACCTTGCTGTTTTTATTATTCAGATTATTAAAATATATTTCTACCATCAATATTACACTTTTATCACCATCTCTTCGCCGAACTAGTGCACCTATACAATTTGCCATTGTATTGGGTGTGTTGGGGGCACAAGAGATTTCTTGTATTTGGTTGCATGGTCGTTTGAGAGAGACCATCTTCATCCTAGACCTCTCACAGATTGATAAACCTTAGGTCATCCACTTGAGGGAAAATTGCTACTGTCCTACACAACTCTGGCGCTTGGAGGCCCAACACGTGTCTACAAGAATAAAGTTGTGTAGTAGATATCAGGCACCTCCCCCAAGCTTGGTGGAAGCCAAGGGGAGTGCCGATACCCGATACTCAATTTTCTTTTGGTGGTGAAGAAGAAGATGGTGGTGATAAGGATCAAGAGATTCTCCAATCGACGGACGACACTCCAGAGGTGGATGATATGCTCTTGATGCAGAATATTTTCACGAGTGACATAATTATTTCAAACTATTTCAATGATGCGAAAGGCTTCAATCTCAACAGGAGTAAGGTGAGCAATGTAAGGTTTAAGGATATCTTCCTCTTCCTCCTCGGCTGGCAATGCTTGTTCGAAGACCGGAGGCTGATCTACGGTAACCTCCTTGCTCCCGTCTCCCCTGACGGCTTCTGCGGGCTCTTCTCTCTTCAGATCGATCTTCATCAACCAAGCATCCTCTTCTATGTTGTTGGAGGAAGAAGAAGACATGATGCCTGACTCAACAGATCTGACCAAAAACAACAAGAAAAGAAAACAAAGGATTTCTCCGTGATACGGTGGTTAACAGGTTCGGGAAGTATATATAGATTTTTTTATCTTGGGAGACAAGCAAACTGTAGAAAAACAGAGTCCGAAAGGTGTTCCAGGTGGGCACAACCCACCTGGGCGTGCCAGGCCTGGCGCGCCCTAGTGTCTTGTGCCCACCAGGGTATGCTTCCTGGAAGTTTCTAATTTTCCTATTTTTCTAAATATTGCAAAACTGATAAAAAAATATTTTTATGGATTTTTCGGAGTCCGTTTACTTACCGTATCTCGTACCTCCTTATTTTCACGATTCTGGAGTGTTCTTCTGGTGTCAAAGTTTGGATAATATTACTTTCAACATTAATGGGCGTACCTGAGAAATAATGCTTTATTCGTTGCCCATTGACAACCTTCGGGTTAGTACCTTCGGCATTATTTATTTTGATGGCTCCAGACCAATAAACCTCCTCGATAACATAGGGGCCTTCCCATTTTGAGAGGAGTTTTCCTGCAAATAATCTGAAACGAGAGTTGTACAAAAGAACATATTCTCCGACTCTAAACTCACGCTTTTGGATTCTTTTGTCATGCCATCTTTTAACTTTTTCCTTGAATAATTTGGCATTTTGATAAGCTTGGGATCTCCATTCATCTAATGAGCTAATATCAAATATCCTCTTTGCACCGGCAAGTTTGAAATCATAATTGAGTTCTTTGATAGCTCAATATGCTTTATGTTCTAACTCAAGAGGCAAATGACAAGCTTTTCCATAAACCATTTTATAAGGAGACATACCCATAGGATTTTTATATGCTGTTCTATAGGCCCAAAGTGCATCATCTAATTTCTTAGACCAATTCTTCTTGGACCTATTAACAGTCTATTGAAAAATTAATTTTATTTCTTTATTGCTAAGTTCAACTTGACCACTAGACTGAGGATGATAAGGTGATGCTATTCTATGGTTAACATCATACTTGGCAAGCATTTTACGGAAAGCACCATGAATAAAGTGTGAACCACCATTAGTCATTAAATATCTAGGGACTCTAGACCTTGGGAAAACAACTTCTTTAAGCATTTTAATAGAGTTTTTGTGATCAACACTACTGGTTGGAATAGCTTCTACCCATTTAGTAACATAATCAACAACAACCAAAATATGTGTATACCCATTAGAGGAAGGAAAAGGTCCCATGTAATCAAATCCCCAAACATCAAATGTTTCAACAACAAGTGAATAATTCATAGGCATTTCTTGACACTTACCGATATTACCTATTCTTTGACATTCATCACAAGATAAGACAAACTTACGGGCATCCTTGAAGAGAGTAGGCCAATAAAATCCAGATTGCAATACCTTGTGAGCAGTTCTATCTCCAGCATGATGCCCTCCATAAGCTTCGGAGTGACATTTCCGTAGGATTTGTCCCTGTTCATCTAATAATACCATCTACCCCTTCTTTATAAAGATGTGGGTCATCCCAAAAGTAATGTCTTAAATCATAGAAGATTTTTTTTCTTTTGTTGGTATGTAAAGCTAGCTGGTAAATATTTAGCAACAATGCAACCAGCATAGTCAGCATACCAAGGAGTATTATGAGCAACATTCATTGCAGCTAACTGCTCATCAGGAAAACTATCATCAATAGGTAGTGGGTCATCAAGCACATTTTCAAGCCTAGATAAATTATTAGCTACGGGATTCTCAGCTCCTTTTCTATCAATGATATGTAAATCAAATTCTTGTAACAAGAGAACCCATCGAATAAGTGTAGGTTTAGCATCTTTCTTTTCCATAACATACTTAATAGTAGCATGATTGGTGTGAACAATTACGTTGGAATCAACAATATAAGGCCTAAACTTATCACAAGCAAACACCACAGCTAAGAATTATTTTTTCAGTAGTAGCATAGTTTCATTTTGCACCGTCTATAGTTTTACTAGCATAATGAATAACATTCAATTTCTTATCAACTCTTTGTCCTAGAACAGCACCAACAACATAATCACTAGCATCACACATAATTTTCAAAAGGAAAGTTCCAATCAGGTGGTTGAACAATAGGTGCAGAAATTAAGGCTTTCTTGAGTTTTTCAAAGGCTTCTAAACAATCATCATAAAAAACAAAAGGAATATCCTTTTGCAAAAGATTGGTAAGAGGCCTAGAAATTTTAGATAAGTCTTTGATAAATCTCCTATAGAAGCCAGCATGACCTAAGAAACTACGAATACCTTCTATATCTTTAGGACATGGCATTTTCTCAATTGCATCAACCTCAGCTTTGTCCACTTCAATACTTCTTTCAGAAATTTTATGACCCAAGACAATTCCTTTATTAACCATAAAGTGGCACTTCTCCCAATTCAAGACAAGATTTGTTTATTCATATCTCTACAAAACTCGATCAAGATTGCTTAAACAATCATTAAAAGACTTCCCATAAATAGAGAAATAATCCATGAAAACCTCAACAATCTTTTCACAAAAGTCAGAGAATACAACAGTCATACATCTTTGAAAAGTAGCAGGTGCATTACATAAACCGAAAGGCATACATCTATAAGCATAAGTTCCAAAGGGACAAGTAAAAGTGGTATTTTCTTGATTAGGTTGAGAAACAGGTATTTGTCAAAAACCAGAATATCCATCAAGGAAGCAAAAGTGTGTGTGCTTAGATAATGTTTCGAGCATTTGATCAATAAAATGCAGAGGATAATGATCTTTTCTAGTTTCTTTGTTTAATTTTCTAAAATCAATTACCATTCTATAGCACATAACAATTCTTTGTGGAATAAGTTCATTCTTATCATTAGTAACAACAGTTATACCTCTTTTCTTAGGGACACAATGAACAAGACTTACCCATCTACTATCAGCTATAGGATAGATTATAACTTCTTCCAGAAGTTTTAAGATTTCCATTCTTACCACTACCTTCATTTTTGGATTTAACCGACGTTGGTGATCAACAACGGGTTTAGCATCAGGTTCCATATTAATTTTGTGCTGACATAGAGTGAGACTAATGCCCTTTAAATCCTCAATATTATATCCAATAGCACCTCGGTGCTTCCTTAGAACTTTCAATAATATTTCTTCTTCATGTTCTGAAAGGTTAGCACTAATAATAACAGGATATATCTTCTTTTCACCAAGATAAGCATATTTCAAAGTGTCTGGCAATTGTTTTAATTCAAACACAGGATCACCTTTAGGTGGAGGAGGACCTCCTTGAGTTTCAATAGGCAAATTGTGTTTAAGCAGAGGACGTTGTTCAAAGAAAAACTTATCTATTTCATTTGTTTCATGTATATGTAAATCATTTTCATGGTCTAGCAAATATTGTTCTAAAGGATCAGTAGGAGGCACATCAATAGAAGCAAGACCAATTAATTCATATTTACTAGGAAATTATTTTTCATGAAGCTTTCTACTAAACTTGGAAAAATTAAACTCATGAGACTCATCACCAAAACTAACACCGACAGTTTGTTTCTTACAATCTATTTTAGCATTAACGGTGTTCAAGAAAGGTCTACCAAAGATAATGGGACAAAAGTCATCTTGTGGGGAACCAAGAACAAGAAAATCAGTGGGGCATTTTATTTTACCACATAAGACTTCAACATCTCTAACAATCCCAATTGATGATATAGTGTCTCCATTAGCAAGTTTAATAGTAACATCTATGTCTTTTATCTCCGCGGGGGCTATGTAATTCATAATTTCTTGATATAAGGTGTAAGGAATAGCACCCACGCTAGCACCTATGTCACATACACCATGATAACAGTGATATCCTATTTTAACTAAGACAAAGGGTGAAAGGATCGATATAGTTAACTAGAGGGGGGAGGGTGAATAGGCAACTAACAATTTTTAATTTTTCTTTACCAATTTAAACTTTGCATCAAAGTAGGTTGTCTAGATGTGCAACTAGGTGAGCAACTTATATGATGCACCAACAATAAGTACACAAGCAAGCACGAGATGCAACACAATATAAGCTTGCGCAAGTAGAGGTACTAGATAACCAAGAGTGGAGCCGGTGAAGACGGGGATGTGTTACCGAAGTTCCTTCCTTTTGAGGGGAAGTACTTCTCCGTTGGAGCGGTGTGGAGGCACAATGCTCCCCAAGAAGCCACTAGGGCCACCGTATTCTCCTCACGCCCTCACACAATGCGAGATGTCGTGATTCCACTATTGGTGCCCTTGGAGGCGGCGACCGAACCTTTACAAACAAGGTTGGGGCAATCTCCACAACTTAATTGGAGGCTCCCAACACCACCACGAAGCTTCACCACAATGGAATATGGCTCCGCGGTGACCTCAACTGTCTAGGGTGCTCAAACACCCAAGAGTAACAAGATCCACAAGGGATTAGTGGGGGGAATCAAATTTCTCTTGGTGGAAGTGTAGATCGTGGCCTCCTCAACCAATCCCTAGGAAATCAACAAGTTTGATTGGCTAGAGAGAGAGATCGGGTGAAAATGGAGCTTAGAGCAACAATGGAGCTTAGAGGTGGAAGAGGTAGTCAACTCGGAGAAGAAGACTCCCCTTTTATAGTGAAAGAACAAATTCAACCGTTATCCACTAACTCAGCCCACGACGAGCGGTACTACCGCACGATACAAGCGGTACTACCACAAAGGCCCGCCGTACTACTGCGAGGCACCGCAGTACTACTGCTGCCGCGGCAGGGCCTAAGACTAGTCCTGATGCGATGAGGCAGAGAGCGGTCGAACTGCTGGCGCAGTACTACCGCGCCCCCCTTGCGGTACTACCGCAAGGCAGGAATAGTCTAGGCTGGGAAGGCACGAACATATAAAAATACATCCGTGGCTACTTACATTGAGTTTTGATCTATGCAAAAATCCGACACGGTACTATCGCTAGCCTGGTGCGGTACTACGGCGGAGGGCGCGGATGTAAAAAATTACATCTACCCCTACTTTCGCTCGTGCTGCTGTGCAGGCCCGAGGCCACGGTACTACCACTTCCAAGAAGCAGTAATACCGTGAGCACCTGTGGTACTACCGCGCCCATGGCCGGTACTACCACATCTCCTAGTTCAGCAACACTAGGAGTCCTTCATTTTGTAGAGATATGGATAAACGGAGGATGCTCCAAAGAGCCAAAGGAAAGGTGGTGCAGAAAGGAACAGACATGTACGTGATGATTCCACCCAAACCTTTCCAACGCTGACCCCCCTCATAATAGTACGGCTTTCCTACGACTCAAATCCACCAAAAAGAAACAAAGAGAAACACCATCTTCAATGAGCTTCGAGGGGCAACAAATTGTCTTGTGCTTAGACATGACATATCTGAAATGCTCAATACACATGATTAGTCCGCAAAAGCATTGTCATCGATCACCAAAACTACCAAGGGATAAATATGCCCTTACAATCTCCCCCTTTTTGGTGGATTGATGACAATACGGGATTTGCATATAGGGATATAAAATGAAGCATAGGCAAACCCAACATCTATAAAATATAGACATGCTCCCCCTAGATGTGTGCACACTAGAGAAGTGCTTTGGACTGCACGACACACATACTAGGATCAGCACTCCCCCTATATTTTATAAACGAGGCATATCTTGCAATAAAATAACTAATATTAAGCAAGGAGGCAAGATTATAGACATGAGCATAAAGTAACTGGCAAGATAGCATAGGATCACATGCTACTAAGTAAGAAAGACAATAAGATACGCTAGAGTGCATATGTCTTACACCATATGAAGAGGAAATACGACTTACAAGCAAACCAAATCAAACGAGATTCAACAGAATGAAAACAAAGCGACAAAGCGAGACAACACATGACATGACACAAGACTTGCAAATCCTACACTCTATCCCCCTTTGGCATCAAGACACCAAAAAGGCAGAGAGGACCCCAACGACACAGGTGGTAGCTGAAGCTGGAGCAATCACTCGTCAAGCTCCTCGTCAGTCTCGGCAGCGGGGATGGTCTCCTACTCAGACTCAGTCCACTGGTAGCCCTGCTTTGCCATCCATTCGGCCTCTAGCGTGATGTGCTTCTCGGACCCGCTAGATATCTCCTCGCCAAACATCCTCATGATCCTCTTGTCGCGGTGGCGACTCTCCTTGGAAGCAACATGGGTCCTGTACTGCGCCTTGGCTTGCATACAGACCAAGGCCTTCAGCTTCTTAGCCCATGAGGGCTCAGTAGAGGGAGGAGCGTACCCAGCAGAGCTGTCCTCCTCCGCTTCCTCCTCCTCAATATCATCCTCATCCACGTCCATCTGAGCAGCCTCTGCCTCAGCACAAGTAGTGATGTTAAACCACTGAGGCTTAATGCGGAGCTTGATGGGCTCGTGACGGATCCAGTCGGGGGCATCAAACTCGTCATTGGGATAGAGCTTCTCCCAAGTCTTTGAGATCAGGTGAAACAGGTAAGGACCATAGATGGGTACCTTACGGTTGAACACCGCAAACCATAGCTCACACCACATAATATGTGAGACATCAAGTGGTTGCGTCTGAGCACGACGCGCCTCCTCACAGATGAGCATCATATCCATGAGATAGGCATGTACCGTATCCTTGTCATCAATGCGTGGAAAGAGGGACTTGCGGAAGATCCGATGCATGATGTCAAGGAATGGGTTTAGCACCCATGCCTTCTTGCCACTGGGAAGCTGCTTCTCAACATAGTATTGCTTAAGCTTGTTCTTGTTGGCGGACTCGGGGTTGGCATGAGGGCGAACACCAACAGGCGAGTTGATCCCCTCATCATGAACCTGTAGCAGATCCATGAACTCCTTCCACTTAGCGGCCATCCGTTGTCCATTGGTCATCCATGTCATGGTCCATGTCGCATCAGTATGGAAGTGGACTGAGGCAAAGAACTGAGCCACAATCTCAGGGTCAAAGTCCAAGTGGAAAGTGATCAAGTTCTTAATGCCAAACTGCTCCACCAGGTCCAAAGCCTCACCGAAATATGCCCGGTGCTTATCCTGCCTCATATGATTCATTTCAATCCAGTGCACGTCCACATAGATATTCTGCTTGGCCTTGGTCACATCAAGATAGATAAGATTCTGCTACTTGGTCCAGAACAACTCATTCCCTTTGAAGTTTGCACGGGGATTCACATGGGGGTTGATCTTCCTTCGAGTGACAAACTCAACTAGTGGCATCTCATCCATGCCCATTGATGGCTCCCTGGTCTTGGTAGCGGTGGTCTTGGTTCTGTGTTGGGGGCATTGGAGCCCTCTGGAGCCTCATCTTGGTTGCGCAGGCGCTTTGAGCCCGTGTCGCGGACAGGGTTCGAACGACGGACATTGGAACCGGAGCCACCACCTATGACACACAATACAAGAACACGCAAGAGAAGCGAGAAGGATCAATGCAAATACCACATCAAAACAAATGGAACAAGTAGAAATAACATTGGGTAGTTGCTACACAGAAGGTTTGACTTCAACGGTAGTACCGCACCATTGTGCGGAACTAAAACTTTACTGCTGCTACCCCCACGGTAGTACCGCGCCGGGATGGCACGGTAGTACCGTGCCTGGAGCGGAAGTAAAATTTTACTTTCGCGCCTCACACGGTAGTACCGCTCCTAAGGAGCACTAGTACTGTATGAGGCGAAAACGGCCAGAGCGGTAGTACCACACGGGAGGTGCGGTAGTACCGCTCAGGGTCAGATCCGAGACGAAACAAATCTGAGAACAGCTACGACAATGGAGCGGTACTACAGTTGATCAAAACTACCATGTAGCAACATACCAAATAGCATCTCTACGCATTACTACTCTCCTACATCCTACTCTTGCAAAGATTTGGCCTAAAATCTCAAGAACAACATGCATCTCCCCAAAAACCTAGAGACAAAACAACGAGGCAAAGAGAGAGGGATTTGGGGAGAAACCTTGTTCCATGGAAAGAGGGCGTGGTGGGGAACGATCCCACCGGACGAAATGCGAGGAGAGCGGCCGGAGACAGAGATCCGGCGAGGTCCTCCGGCGCCGTTCTTGGGCAGGAGAGAGAGAGAGAGACGACGTGGGGAAAATGAGTTGAATGGGTATGGGGGAGTTGGAAATCCCCCTACCCTCTCTTAACCCCCACGCGCTCGCGATTGTGCAGTAGTATCGCGGGTCATTGCGGTAGTACCGCCCGGGCAAAAGTATCGCATCAGGGGCGGTAGTACCGCTCTTCCAGCGGCAGTAGAAAATTACTGCGGTGTTGGTTGCGGTAGTACCGTGCATAGCTCCTGTGCTAGTACCGTGGCAAGCCGCGGTAGTACCGTAGACCCAAGAAAATGCAAGTTTCGCAAACAAGAGAGGAAACCAGCCTTTGCAATGCAACCTTCAAGCGAACGGACACACCAAAGAGCAAACACACGAGGCAACTCAAACACAAGCCTGGCATGAAGAAACAAAGGCAAAAGACAACAAGGACAAAACACGCGACACAACCTCTCCAAAGAGAGGGCGGTGGCCGGAGCCACCTATGTTTGAGTTAATTGGTATGGCACTGCGAAGAATTATCCTTGGGCCCATGACCAACACTCGTCTTTGAAGCACAAGTATCATCAAAAATGGCTAATGTGAAAGAGTTGATCAATTTATGCATAATGGGGGGAGGGAGAGAACAACACTCCCCCTATGTCCATGCCTACACCTAAACAAGATAACAAGTTGAGAGTGGTGGGGTTTGCAAGGGTTCAAGCCACATTGCTCGAATCAATGATATTTAGCTCATGCCTTAACTCGCGAAATCTTGCTTCATCCAAGGGCTTCATGAAGATATCTACAAGGTTATCATGAGTGTTGACATAGTTGAGCTCGATCTCTCCTCGCGTAATGTGATCCCAGATGAAGTGATACCGAATCTCAATGTTCTTTGTCTTGAAGTGTTGCACCGGGTTGAGAGAGATCTTGATGGCACTTTCATTGTCACACCAAAGAGGCACTTTGTCACAAATGACACCGTAATCCTTTAAAGTTTGCCTCATCCATAAGAGTTGTGCACAACAACTACCGGCCGCCACATACTCCGCTTCGGTGGACGAGAGAGACACACAACTTTGCTTTTTGGAAGACCAACTCACCATAGAGCAACCAAGGAATTGGCACCCTCCGGAAGTTGACTTCCTATCCACTTTGTCTCTGCCCAATCGGAGTCCGAATAGCCTACAAGGTTGAAGCTCGCTCCTCTTGGGTACCATAAGCCAAAGTTTGGGGTATGAGCCAAATATAGAAAGATTCGCTTGACCGCCACAAAGTGTCTTTCCTTATGTGCGGCTTGAAAGCATGCACAAATTCTCACACTCAACCTGATATCTGGTCTAGATGCACAAGGGTAAAGCAAGGAGCCAATCATGGAGCGATATACCTTTTGATCCACCTCTTTACCATTGGGATCTATGTCAAGTTGGCATTTGACGGACATTGGAGTGGAAGTCGGCTTGACATCACTTAGCTTGAATGTCTTGAGCATGTCTTGCGTGTATTTGGCTTGGTTGATGAAGGTTCCTTCTCTTCGTTGCTTGACTTCGAACCCGAGAAAGAACTTCAACTCTCCCACCATGGACATCTTGAACTTTGAGGTCATGAGAGCGGCAAATTCCTCATTGAAAGCTTTGTTGGGAGAACCAAAGATAATGTCATCAACATATAGTTGGTACACAAACAACTCCCCCTTGACCTTAGTAAAAAGAGTGGGGTCGATTTTCCCAATTTCAAACCCACGATCTTGCAACAACTCGGTAAGGTGGTCATACCACGCACGTGGGGCTTGTTTAAGTACATAGAGTGCCTTATCGAGTTGGTACACATGATCGTGGAAATAGGGATCCTCGAACCCGGGGGGTTGTTTGACATACACCAACTCATTAATAGGACCATTAAGAAAAGAACTCTTCACATCCATTTGTTGCAACTTGAAGTTATGATGAGAAGCATAAGCAATCAACAAACGAATAGATTCAAGGCGAGCAACGGGAGCAAAGGTTTCACCGTAGTCGATAACCTCGACTTGGGAGTAACCTTGTGCTACCAAGCAAGACTTGTTGCAGACAGTAATTCCACGAGCATCTTGCTTGTTCTTGAATATCCTCTTGGCTCCAATGACATTATGGTTCCCCGTTGGCCTCGGCACCAATCTCCACATCTTTTTGTGCTCGAAGTTGTTGAGTTCTTCATGCATGGCATTAAGCCAATCTGGATCTTCGAGCGCCTCATAGACCTTTTGGGGTTCAACACAAGAGACAAACGCGTGATGTTCACAATAGTTTACCAATTGTCTACAAGTGCTTACCCCCTTTCGTATGCTTCCAAGCACATTTGTCATGAGATGGCCCTTGGTAGATGATGTATACTACACAACCTTATTCTTGTAGATGTTGTTGGGCTTCCAAGTGCAGAGGTTTGTAGGACAGTAGCAAATTTCCCTCAAGTGGATGACCTAAGGTTTATCAATCCGTAGGAGGCGTAGGATGAAGATGGTCTCTCTCAAGCAACCCTGCAACCAAATAACAAAGAGTCTCTTGTGTCCCCAACACACCCAATACAATGGTAAATTGTATAGGTGCACTAGTTCGGCGAAGAGATGGTGATACAAGTGCAATATGGATGGTAGATAAAGGTATTTGTAATCTGAAAATATAAAAACAGCAAGGTAACTAATGATAAAAGTGAGCATAAACGGTATTGCAATGATAGGAAATAAGGCCTAGGGTTCATACTTTCGCTAGTGTAAGTTCCCTCAACAATGATAACATAATTGGATCATATACCTTTCCCTCAACATGCAACAAAGAGTCACTCCAAAGTCACTAATAGCGGAGAACGAACGAAGAGATTATGGTAGGGTACGAAACCACCTCAAAGTTATTCTTTCCAATCAATCCGTTGGGCTATTCCTATAAGTGTCACAAACAGCCCTAGAGTTCCTACTAGAATAACACCTTAAGACACAAATCAACCAAAACCCTAATGTCACCTAGATACTCCAATGTCACCTCAAGTATCCGTGGGTATGATTATACGATATGCATCACACAATCTCAGATTCATCTATTCAACCAACACAAAGGACCTCAAAGAGTGCCCCAAAGTTTCTACCGGAGAATCACGACGAAAACGCGTGCCAACCCCCATGCATAGGTTCATGGGCGGAACCCGCAAGTTGATCACCAAAACATACATCAAGTGGATCAATAGAATACCCCATTGTCACCACGGGTATCCCACGCAAGACATACATCAAGTGTTCTCAAATCTTTAATGACTCAATCCAATAAGATTACTTGAAAGGGGAAACTCAATTCATTACAAGAGAGAAGAGGGGGATGAGAAACATAAGATCCAACTATAATAGCAAAGCTCGCGATACATCAAGATCGTACCAAATCAAGAACACGAGAGAGAGAGAGAGATCAAACACATAGCTACTGGTACATACCCTCAGCCCCAAGGGTGAACTACTCCCTCCTCGTCATGGAGAGCGCCGGGATGATGAAGATGGCCACCGGTGAGGGTTCCCCCCCTCTGGCAGGGTGCCGGAATAGGGTCCCGATTGACTTTTGGTGGCTACAGAGGCTTGCAGCGGCGGAACTCCCGATCTATTGTGCTCCCCGATGTTTTTAGGGTATATGGAGATATATAGGCGGAAGAAGTACGTCAGGGGGGCCACGAGGGGCTCACGAGGGTGGAGGGCGCGCCCCCCTACCTCGTGACCTCCTCGCAGATCCCCCGACGTGCACTCCAAGTCTTCTGGGCTTCTTTCCTTCCAAAAATGAGTTCCGTGAAGTTTCAGGTCAATTGGACTCCGTTTGATTTTCCTTTTCTTCGAAACCCTAAAACAGGGTAAAAACAGAAACTGGCACTGGGCTCTGGGTTAATAGGTTAGTCCCAAAAATGATATAGAAGTGTATAATAAAGCCCATAAACATTCAAAACAGTAGATAATATAGCATGGAGCAATCAAAAATTATAGATACGTTGGAGACGTATCAGCATCCCCAAGCTTAATTCCTGCTCGTCCTCGAGTAGGTAAATGATAAAAACAGAATTTTTGATGCGGAGTGCTACTTCGCATAATTTCAATGTGATTCTTCTTAATTGTGGTATGAATATTCAGATCCATAAGATTCAAGACAAAAGTTCATATTGACATAAAAATGATAATACTCAAGCATACTAACTAAGCAATTATGTCTTCTCAAAATAACATGGCCAAAGAAAGCTATCCCTACAAAATCAGATAGTATGGCTATGCTCTATCTTCACCACACAAAATATTTAAATCATGCACAACCCCGATGACAAGCCAAGCAATTGTTTCATACTTTTAATGTTCTCAAACTTTTTCAATCTTCACGCAATACATGAGCGTGAGCCATGGACATAGCACTATAGGTGGAATAGAATGGTGGTTGTGGAGAAGACAAAAAGGAGAAGATAGTCTCACATCAACTAGGCGTATCAATGGGCTATGGATATGCCCATCAATAGATATCAATGTGAGTGAGTAGGGATTGCCATGCAACGGATGCACTAGAGCTATAAGTGTATGAAAGCTCAACAAAAGAAACTAGTGGGTGTGCATCCAACTTGCTTGCTCACGAAGACCTAGGGCATTTTGAGGAAGCCCGTCATTGGAATATACAAGCCAAGTTCTATAATGAAAGATTCCCACTAGTATATGAAAGTGACAACATAGGAGACTCTCTATCATGAAGATCATGGTGCTACTTTGAAGCACAAGTGTGGTAAAAGGATAGTAGCATTGTCCCTTCTCTCTTTTTCTCTCATTTTTTTATTTTTTTATTTGGTCCTTTTCTCTTTTTTATGGCCTCTTTTCTTTCTCTTTTTTTATTTGGGCTTCTTTGGCCTATTTTATTCATTTATTTTCGTCCCGAGTCTCATCCTGACTTGTGGGGGAATCGTGGTCTCCATCATCCTTTCCTCACTGGGACAATGGTCTAATAATGATGATCATCACACTTTTATTTACTTACAACTCAAGAATTACAACTCGATACTTTGAAAAAAATATGACTCTATATGAATGCCTCCAGCGGTGTACCGGGATGTGCAATGATGCATGAGTGACATGTATGAAAGAATTATGAATGGTGGCTTTGCCACAAATACTATGTCAACTACATGATCATGCTAAGCAATATGACAATGATGGAGTGTGTCATAAACAGAACGGTGGAAAGTTGTATGGCAATATATCTCAGAATGCCTATGGAAATGCCATAATAGGTAGGTATGGTGGCTGTTTTGAGGAAGGTATATGGTGGGTGTATGATACCGGCGAAAGGTGCACGGTACTAGAGAGGCTAGCAAAGGTGGAAGGGTGAGAGTGCGTATAATCCATGGACTCAACATTAGTCATAAATAACTCATATACTTATTGCAAAAATCTATTAGTTATCAAAGCAAAGTATTACGCGCATGCTCCTAGGGGGATAGAGTGGTAGGAAAAGACCATCGCTCGTCCCCGACCGCCACTCATAAGGAAGACAATAAGTAAATAAATCATGCTCCGACTTCATCACATAATGGTTCACCATACGTGCATGCTATGGTACTTGCAAACTTCAACACAAGTATTTCTCAATTTCACAACTACTCAACTAGCATGACTTTGATATTATTACCTCCATATCTCAAAACAATCATCAAGCATCAAACTTCTCTTAGTATTCAACACACACATAAGAAAGTTTTATTAATCTTTAATACCTAGCATATTAGGATTTTAAGAAAATTACCATGCTATTTAAGACTCTCAAAATAATCTAAGTCAAGCAAGAGAGTTCATCTATTTCTTCAAAATAAAACTACCACCATGCTCTAAAAGATATAAGTGAAGCACTAGAGCAAATGACAAACTACTCCGAAAGATATAAGTGAAGATCAATGAGTAGTTGAATAATTATGAAACTATGTGAAGACTCTCTAACATTTAATAATTTCAGATCTTGGTATTTTATTCAAACAGCAAGCAAAACTAAATAAAATAAAAAGACGGTCCAAGCAAAACACATATCATGTGGTAAATAAAAATATAGCTCCAAGTAAAGTTACCGATGAACGAAGATGAAAGAGGGGATGCCTTCCGGGGCATCCCCAAGCTTAGGTTCTTGCCACTCCTTATTCCATAGTCCATCGAATCCTTACCCAAAACTTGAAAACTTCACAACACAAAACTTAACAGAAAACTCGTAAGCTCCGTTAGCGAAAGAAAACAAAACACCACTTCAAGGTACTGTAATGAACTCATTCTTTATTTATATTGGTGTTAAACCTACTGTATTCTAACTTCTCTATGGTTTATAAACTATTTTACTAGCCATAGATTCATCAAAATAAGTAAACAACACATGAAAAACAGAATCTGTCAAAAACAGAACAGTCTGTAGTAATCTGGATCAAACGTATACTTCTGGAACTCATAAAATTCTCAAATAAATTTCTGGACCTGTGTAATTTATCTGTTAATCATCTGCAAAAATAATTAACTAAATATCACTCTCCAAATAAAAATGGCAGCAATTCTCGTGAGCGCTAAAGTTTCTGGTTTTTACAGCATGATCAACAAGACTTTCCCCAAGTCTTCCCAAAGGTTCTACTTGGCACAAACACTAATTAAAAGTATAAAACCACATCTAAACAGAGGCTAGATGAATTATTTATTACTAAACAGTAACAAAAAGCAAGGAACAAAAATAAAATTGGGTTGCCTCCCAACAAGCGCTATCGTTTAACGCCCCTAGCTAGGCATGATGATGTCAATGATGCTCACATAAAAGATAAGAATTGAAACATAAAGAGAGCATCATGAAGAATATGACTAGCACATTTAAGTCTAACCCACTTCCTATGCATAGGGATTTTGTGAGAAAACAACTTATGGGAACAATAATCAACTAGCATAGGAAGGCAAAACAAGCATAACTTCAAGATTTTAAGCACATAGAGAGGAAATTTGATATTATTGCAATTCCTACAAGCATATATTCCTCCCTCATAATAATTTTCAGTAGCATCATGAATGAATTCAACAATATAACCAGCACCTAAAGCATTCTTTTCATGATCTACAAGTATAGAAAATTTACTACTCTCCGCACAAGCAAAATTCTTCTCATGAATAATAGTGGGAGCAAACTCAACAAAATAACTATCATGTGATTGAAAATGAAGATCAATATGACAAGTTTCATGCTTATCATTATTCTTTAAAGCATATGTGTCATCACAATAATCATCATAGATAGGAGGCATGCTTTCATCATAGTAAATTTGCTCATCAAAGCTTGGGGGACAAAAACTATCATCTTCATCAAACATAGCTTCCCCAAGCTTGTGGCTTTGCATATCATTAGCATCATGGATATTCAAGGAATTTGTACGAACAACATTGCAATCATGCTCATCATTCAAATATTTAGTGCCAAACATTTTAGAGATCTCTTCTTCTAGTATTTGAGCACAATTATCCTTTCCATCATACTCACGAAAGATATTAAAAAGATGAAGCGTATGAGACAAACTCAATTCCATTTTTTTGTAGTTTTATTTTATAAACTAAACTAGTGATAAAACCAGAAACTAAAAGACTCGATTGCAAGATCTAAAGATATACCTTTAAGAACTCACCTCCCCGGCAACGGCGCCAGAAAAGAGCTTGATGTCTACTACACAACCTTCTTCTTGTAGACGTTGTTGGGCCTCCAAGTGCAGAGGTTTGTAGGACAGTAGCAAATTTCCCTCAAGTGGATGACCTAAGGTTTATCAATCCTTAGGAGGCGTAGGATGAAGATGGTCTCTCTCAAGCAACCCTGCAACCAAATAACAAAGAGTCTCTTGTGTCCCCAACACACCCAATACAATGGTAAATTGTATAGGTGCACTAGTTCAGCGAAGAGATGGTGATGCAAGTGCAATATGGATGGTAGATAAATGTATTTGTAATCTGAAAATATAAAAACAGCAAGGTAACTAATGATAAAAGTGAGCGTAAACGGTATTGCAATGATAGGAAATAAGGCCTAGGGTTCCTACTTTCGCTAGTGTAAGTTCCCTCAACAATGATAACATAATTGGATCACATAACTTTCCCTCAACATGCAACAAAGAGTCACTCCAAAGTCACTAATAGCGGAGAATGAACGAAGAGATTATGGTAGGGTATGAAACCACCTCAAAGTTATTCTTTCCAATCAATCCGTTGGTCTATTCCTATAAGTGTCACAAACAGCCCTAGAGTTCGTACTAGAATAACACCTTAAGACACAAATCAACCAAAACCCTAATGTCACCTAGATACTCCAATGTCACCTCTAGTATCCATGGGTATGATTATACGATATGCATCACACAATCTCAGATTCATCTATTCAACCAACACAAAGGACCTCAAAGAGTGCCCCAAAGTTTCTACCAGAGAATCATGACAAAAACGTGTGCCAACCCCTATGCATAGGTTCATGGGCGGAACTCGCAAGTTGATCACCAAATCATACATCAAGTGGATCAATAGAATACCCCCATTGTCACCACGGGCATCCCACGCAAGACATACATCAAGTGTTCTCAAATCTTTAAAGACTCAATCCGATAAGATTACTTCAAAGGGGAAACTCAATTCATTACAAGAGAGAAGAGGGGGAGGAGAAACATAAGATCCAATTATAATAGCAAAGCCCGCGATACATCAAGATCGTGCCAAATCAAGAACACGAGAGAGAGAGAGAGATCAAACACATAGCTAATGGTACATACCCTCAGCCCCGAGGGTGAACTACTCCCTCCTCGTCATGGAGAGCGCTGGGATGATGAAGATGGCCGGGTGCCAGAACAGGGTCCCGGTTGACTTTTGGTGGCTACAGAGGCTTGCGATGGCGGAACTCCCGATCTATTGTGCTCCCCGATGTTTTTAGGGTATATGGAGATATATAGGCGGAAGAAGTATGTCAGGGGGGCCACGAGGGGCTCACGAGGGTGGAGGGCGCGCCCAAGGGGGTGGGCGTGCCCCCTGCCTCGTGACCTCCTCGCAGATCCCCCGACGTGCACTCCAAGTCTTCTGGGCTCTTTCCTTATCAAAAAAGAGTTCCGTGAAGTTTCAGGTCAATTGGACTCCGTTTGATTTTCCTTTTCTTCGAAACCCTAAAGCAGGGCAAAAACAGAAACTAGCACTGGGCTCTGGGTTAATAGGTTAGTCCCAAAAATGATATAAAAGTGTATAATAAAGCCCATAAACATTCAAAACAGTAGATAATATAGCATGGAGCAATCAAAAATTATAGATACGTTGGAGACGTATCAGTAGAGAGCTTGGATGCAATCTTGGCAGCACGACGCTCCAATTCCTCCTCAGGAGTGAGTTGAGGAGTAGTTAATTGATCATCTTGAGCGTTGTCTTGAGCTTGTTCTTGATCTTGAACTTGCTCAGAGGAGAGAACTTGACCTTGGGCATCACTTGGTGGTTCAACACCATCTTGAGATTGATCTTGCCCTTGGTCTTGTTCATGAGGTTGAGGGCCTTCACTATGTTCTTCGGAAGCGTGTGGGCCGTGGGTTGGTGATGGTTCCACTTGAGTGGAACATTGTCCTTCTCGTTCGGCCACAAGGGGTTCCTCAATGGGTAGGGTAAAACCAACACCCATGCTTCTTATGGCTTGGGGAGGAATTTCATCACCTACATCACAAGTGCCACTTTGCTCCACTTGGGAGCCATTATTCTCATCAAACTCCATGTTACACGTCTCCTCAATAAGTCCTGTGGACTTATTGACGACACTGTAAGCATGAGAATTTGTAGCATAACCAACAAATATGCCGTCTTGAGCTCTAGCCTCCAATTTATAAAAATGAACACCTTTCTTGAGAATGAAACACTTACACCCGAACACCCAAAAGTACTTGAGGTTGGGCTTGTTACTGGTGAGTATCTCATATGGAGTCTTGTTCAAGCCTTTGCGGAGATAGAGATGATTGGATGCATGACATGCAGTGTTGATGGTTTCGGCCCAAAAGTTGTATGGAGACTTGAACTCCACCATCATGGTCCTTGCCGCATCCATCAACGTCCGGTTCTTCCTCTCCGCTACACCATTTTGTTGAGGGGTGTAAGGTGTGGAATATTGATGCTTGATCCCCTCATCACTAAGAAACTCATCCACGGTGTAGTTCTTGAACTCAGTGCCGTTGTCACTTCTTATTGTCAAGATCTTTGCATTGTGTTGGCGTTGAGCTTCATTTGTAAAGTCAATGATGGTTTTTTGGGTCTCACTCTTCCTCTTGAAGAAGTACACCCAAGTGTATCTTGAATAGTCACCCACAATCACCAAGCAATACTTTCTACCCCCAGTACTATCAAAGGATGGAGGCCCAAAGAGATCCAAGTGAAGGAGCTCCAAAGGCCTCTTTGAGTATATGATAGTCGTGGGAGGGTGAGCCTTTTCAAGTAGCTTTCCTTCAATGCAAGCACGATCTTTGGCAAAACTAACATTTGTTAGTTAACGGACATGGTCCCCCTTGGGAAGAATTTGCAAAGATCACATATTGACATGGGCAAGACGGTGATGCCAAAGCCATCCCACATCAACTTTAGCCATTAGGCATGTCGCGGTCTTAGTGAGTCACTCCGAAAAGTTGATCACATAGAGACTGTTTTCGACATGCCCAACAAAGGCTACTTTAAGAGTCTTGCTCCAAAAGAGGGCCACGGTATCAACATCAAAGAACGTGGCAAAACCCATGAGTGCTAGTTGACAAACAGCAAGTAAATTGTATGCAACGGACTCAACAAGCATGAGCTTCTCGATCGTAAGATCATGAGAAATGACAACCTTGCCGAGTCCCAATACCTTAGAGGACGAGGCGTCACCCCACTTGACGTTGGTGGGCATGGATGGAATCTTTTGCACGTCCACCACCAAGTCCTTACTTCCGGTCATATGATTAGTAGCTCCACTATCAAGCAACCATGAACCCCCCACCGGAAGCAAACACCTACAAGAGATCAATGCTTGGTTTTAGGTACCCATTTTGTAATGGGTCCTTTGATGTTAGTAACAAGGGTCTTAGGAACCCAAATAGACCATTCAATGTACTCATAAGGAGAACCATCAAAATTTGGCATAAACATTCCCATCTCTAGCACGACACAATACATAAACATTCCCAAAGCCATCCCACGTCAACTTTAGCCATCAGGCATGTCGCGGTCTTAGTGGGTCGCTCCGAAAAGTTAATCACATAGAGACCATTCTCCACATGCCCAACAAAGGCTACTTTAAGAGTGTTGCTCAACAAGAGGGCCATAGTATCAATATCAAAGAAAGTGGCAAAGCCCATGTTTTCAAGTTGACGAACGGAAAGTAAATTGTATGCAAGGGACTCAACAAGCATGACCTTCTCAATCGTGAGATCATGAGAAATGACAACCTTGCCAAGTCCCAATACCTTAGAGGACGAGGCATCACCCCACTCGACATTGGTGGGCATAGATGGAATCTTATGCACGTCCACCACCAAGTCCTTGCTTCAGGTCATATGATTAGTGGCTCCACTATCGAGCAACCATGATCCCCCACTGGAAGCAAACACCTACAAGAGATCAATGCTTGGTTTTAGGTACCCATTTTGTAATGGGTCCTTTGATGTTAGTGACAAGGGTCTTAGGAACCCAAATAGACCATTCAATGTACTCATAAGGAGAACCAACAAATTTAGCATAAACATGCCCATCATTAGCACGACATAACAGATAGGAAGGGTTAAAGTCGCTGGCTTTGTTGGAAGGGGTGGTGTTGTGGGATTTTCACGGCAGATGTCCTAGTGTGAGGACTTAGTCATGGAGCCATCGCAACGTAGTTATCTTAAAGGGGTTAAAGCAGACAAAGGACACAAGGAATTATACTGGTTCGGCCCCTTGCGGTGAAGGTAAAGCCTACACCAGTTATGATGGGATTGCTAGGGTTTCAATGACCAGGGAGCGAATTCGCTTTGCTTGGCTCTCGAGTTGTTGTTTCTTGTCCTTGAACCGCTGCCAGGTCGTCCCTTTATATACATAGGTTGACGCCTGGCGGTTTACAGAATCCCGGCCGGCTCATAAACGTGTCCGACTCGGTTTCTACCCTTTTCTATCTTACAACACAAGTTATACACCATATGGCGGTTTATATATACGGGTCCTAATCTGCCCTTGGGCCCTGGGCCTTTAGATCTCTACAATAAAGCGACATGCTCCTTGTCTTTATGGGCTTCAATATGGATAACTCCTTATGGGTATAACTCGGCCCCTCCTGGGCGGTTTATACTCACTAGTTATATCCCCAACATTAGGCCCCAGATTGATTTGAACCTGTTCATGTCAATCTTCAACACTTTAGGAAAATTTCTTCTTCAGCACCTTTGAGTAAACCTTGTAATCCGCCATGATGTCATCTTCCAAGATTATAATAAACCGCCATGATGTCACATGTTCATTAAAAACCGTATATACCTTAGTTTTATTAATGAGCCTCCGAAAATCGAGGCGACAGCTCTGTCACATATCCATTTTTGGGCTCCTCGATTCCTGCGCCCGTCGCTTATCCCTTCATCTTATAAATAGGGCCGAGGGTCCCTTCCTTTTCTCCCCTTGCCTCTTCGTCATTCTTCCACCTCGCGTCGCCTCAGTACTCGAGCGCTGCCGCCGCCGTCAACCTTCGCCACTGCCCCAACCTTGGCCGTTGCATCACGCTGAACGTACCAGAGAATCGCGACGCCTTTCCGCTATTCAATAGTTTCGGTGAGTTCTTCTTCCTTTCCTCTATAGATCCGTTTAGGGTTCGCACGGGCTCATGGAAGCTTCATGGTGTTCTTCCCCTGTTCTTCATTGGAGCCTATATGATAGACTCCAAACCTGACATATTCTTATGCGGTAGCAATGATAGTCCTTCTTTTCCCATCAGATCATCTCTTTTGTGTATAAAACCTGATCTGGAACTTCATGAACTGCTCAAGCACCAACCTTTAGGTCTAAATATTTTCCTTTTCCTGACATGTGATAGATCTGAAATTCTAATGTGAAACTGTGAAACTTGTTCTTCCTCACTTAGTCATTTTTCCGCTTCAGATCTATACTCTCATTGTCCATGTAGGCGGTTTATCTTTTTAGAAAATAACCTACCATATACCATTAGTCCCCTTGTAAAACGCCAACCGCTTTATCATTTATAATAGCGTCAACCTCCGGTTTAACAAATTTTGCATGCCTGAAAACCTTTTGTCTCTTAACCTGCAATGCTTTATGCTTGTCAACCATGAACCTTAAACCGGCACAAACCTTCCTTCGAGTTGTCTAAGAAATGGCCAAGACTTTTTATGCTTGTAACTAGGTTCCATCCCGGGTTACGGAAGAAGATCTGAAAGGATGTGTTATAACCGGCGCATTACCAAAACAGAGTGAAATCCACTGGCGAGCCCCTGGTCAAGAAAATCCTCCTAAGCCCAAGGATGGCGAGATAATTATGTTTGTTGGTCATCTGAACCGTGGTTTTAAACCTCCTGGATCAAAGTTTTTGCGTGATGTGCTTGCCAGCTTCCAGATCCACCCTCAAGATATTGGACCTAACTCTGTGTCCAATATTTGTAATTTTTCAAGTGTTTTGCGAGGCTTATCTGCAAGAAGATCCGACCAATGAACTGTTCAGGGACTTTTTCTATTTAAACCACCATACCGAATTTGTAGACGGGCCTAATACTGAATTTGGCGGTGTTTCAATTCAGAAAAGGAAAGACGTCAGCTTCCCACATGCCAAGCATCATAGTCACCCTAAGGATTGGAACCAGACTTGGTTCTATTGCAAGAATACTTCCCCTGACAATGAGAATCCTCTGCTGGGTTATCGTTCTCACCGGCTTACCAACACACATCCATTTCCGCAAAGGTTGACTACAAAGGAATGGGCCAAATATGCACCACAACTCGCGAAGCTCAGAGCCTTTATGGCTAATGGTTTAACAGGAATTGACTTTGTTCATTGCTGGATATCTTGGAGTATTTTGCCTTTAAGCCGTCGCCCTGGTTTAATGTGCAAGTACACAAGGGACTCAAAAGATCCTCAATGGCACACTGGCATTCAGTTAACTGACGCTGAAATCACTGAAGCTGTTAAAAAGATATTGGATGAATCGGTGGCTGTGTGTAGCAAAACAGGGCTATGTCCCTTCTGCGTTTTGAATAAACCGCCAGCTGTAAGAATTGCCTAACTCCTGTTTGTACCTGATATTCTTAACTTTTTTCTTATAACCTTTGTCAATCTTTTAACAGGGTGACGACCCACTTTGGAAGAAGAAACCTCAGGATAAACCAGCCAAGACCCCTCGTCCCAATAAGAAGTTCGTCAAAAAAACTGCTAAGAAGAAAACAGCTGAATCCACCAGGCTGAACCTCAACGAGGATCTTGATAATCCGGACTCAGAGGTAAAACTTGATTCTCTTGGTTCATTTTTCATACACCTCATTGACAATGACCCTTATCAGGAGGACGCTGAAGCTAGCCGGGCTGAAGATGTAGAGGTAATTATTCTTTCCTCCAGTTTAGATCCTCAGCCACTACAGAAAACCCGTCAAGCAAACCGGAAAGTAAAATTTTCACACCCTCTAGCTTATTTGGATCCCAAATTTCTTTTGAAGAAACAGCAGCATGAAGCTCGCCGCACAACCCGGCACAGCGTTCATGTATGGTGCATTTGGATCTCTTGCCGGTTTACCTCGCTAGGCAAAGCTAGCCTTGCCGACGGATGCTAGCCGATTTGGCTCACTTGCTCGATAGAACAAAAAGCTGGCAACCGCTGGCAATAAGACAAGCTAGCTTAGGAACCAAATCCACCGCTCCCTTGCTTGGCCAGGCTAAGCAAGTGCTTGCCGGATAACCAAACGCTCCCGTAGTTACTTCAGCCGGTTTACCAAACACTCCGACCCGGAAACGTTGATCAGAGGTCTCATATATTTCTGATACTCCTTATCCCAAGGCAGTTATTTCAGGCAACCTCTTAATCCGTCTGATTCGAACTATCAGGGAACACCTCATTCTTCATCCGGCGAGTCAACGGCCACACAACTCCCTCCTCTCAAGACTGTTCCTGGGCGAACACTTTAAACTTAACTCTTTGACGCTTTATACTTGTTTGTTATACTAAACTTTATATCTTGTCCTTTAAGAGCCAAGGCCAGGCCCAGCAAAAAGGCCAAATTGAATAAACCAGCTGATGATAACCCGGATGATGATAACCGGGCTGATGATAACCCGGAACAGATCCCAAAACAATTTGAGTCGAATGCTGACACTATACACGATGATCTGCCACCAGAACATCATGAAACCTTTGCTGAACCGATGGAAGAGGATCCCACCGGCCACGCTACTATCCCGCCAAGCCCGGCCAAAGCTGCAGACAAACCGCCAAGCCCAGCCAAAGCGGCTGATGACCAATCAGACGATGTCATTGTCACCGGCATCGGCTACACCACCCCTGGCAATCCTATCACTTTATCAAAGCATAGTGCCAAGGAAGAGTTTTCTGCTATGGATAAGGGCAAGTGGAAAACAGATTTATCCAGCTATTCCTACCTCAACGCCCAAGAGATTCATCCCGGCTTCTTAAATCGCCTGTATACAAGCCGCGACTATGAAGCCGGTTTAGTGGGCCTGATGAAGGAGCGATATGAGGTAAACATTGTTAACTCTTCATAATTGTTTCTCTTGTGCCCAACTTCTAATATCAACTCCAATAGCCCCCCAGGGCCGGTTTATGATATCATCATGAATCGGGACTTCGTAATACTTCAACTTTTTCCTGCGTAGTCCCCAAGGGCCGGTTTATCGTTTTAGGATGAACCGGCACTTTATAGTATGAATCTTGCAATTTTTGCTTGTGTAGCCCCCAGGGATCGGTTTATACCTGTTGGATGAATCGATACCTTTCTGTCATGAAGCTTCCAAAACTCTTGATAACCATCTTTGTAAACCGATTGATGAAGAAAAATCCATAATTTTGACTTGAGCAAATATACATTAGCCCCCAAGTGCCAAGTGCATAACCTGTTATGTGCTTGGGATTTCAAATATGCACTATTAATTCATTACATGTCGCTTGCTGGCCGACCTGAGCCAAAAAGAATCTCAAATCACCGACCTTCAGGAAAATATTAAGTCCCACCTGGCATAAACTTCCAAGGCTAAAGAAGAGCCGACTGGCGCTTTAACATCCATGGAACAACTGAAAGAAGGCTTTAAAGGCGAATGGGCAGGATGGGACGCTGAAAAAGCAACTCTGCTAAAGTGGGCGGAGGACGCTGAAACAACTCTTAAACCGACAGCAGAAGAATTGACTAGCTTGAAGCGGCAAATCAATGCCATGACCAATGCTGTGTTTGGTAAGTACCCTTATGATAAGCTTCAACATGTATTATCCCATAAACTATCGGTTTATCAATATGTTCAATGATGCAGGATCTCGCATTACCCACCCGGGCTCTGATATGCAGAAGAAGTTGAAGGTTGCCTATACTCTTATAGAGCAGTTATATACTGGCGCACAACGGATCATTTGCATTGCCGCTCATAACAAAATGCCCCCAAACTTGATCAAGGAAACATTAGAAAAGCTGTCAATGCTGCCTGCCCAGTTGGACGAGTCAAAAAGATCAGATGCAAGGGCAGGTGCTCTGACTGCACTGATCCGGGCTAAATCCTGGATACCAGATCTTGACTCGGCTGATATAGGACGCGGCTATCCGAGCATAAAGGAAGACATGTCAGAGTTTGATAATGATGATCTTCGAGCTTTGACAAAGGAAATGCACCCATTAGCGAGCAAATTGGCCTAAGAAACAGATCTTTCTCACTATCAGCCGGTTTATGATGCTGACAACAAACGACTTGCTGCGCCAACTTATGATGCGGAGAATCTTATCCCACCAACCGTAAGCATACCTACGCTCTTGATGTTGACCCCTCCACCCTTATAAGTGACGAAGTTGTATTCCAGGCCCTAACTAGAATCGACTGGACCACCATTGATTTCCAGCCGCTGGGTGGAGAGGAGGAGGGTGAACCGGTGTAGGATGATCCACAACCGTCAAGCCAACCTGGCGAAGAGTCATAATCCGGAGGCCGATTTAATCTTCTGCATACTGCAATACTTCCTTAAAACAATTATCCTTTAGGGGATCAAAACGCCTTGTAATAGGCTAGTTTAAACACTTGGTCTGCTATTCCAGCATGCATATTCACTTTGCATGATACTGTTAATCCATCATGATTTATGTTATGTCTGCCTATGATCTTTAGCAGCTTTATTTGACCTGTTTCTGCATATAACAAGTTGAAAGTGTCCTGGCGGTTTATCACCGGACAGGTCATAATGCCCAACATATAATCCGGGTTTATAACCAGGCTGTATTGAATGACAATCAAATATGAAATACATCATACCTGTGACATTGAATCACATCGTTGGCTCACCAACTTTCTGTAGTAAGGGTGATAAGCCAAATCTTGATTACTGATACTCCTCCCTATTTTGCCGGTTTATAGTAAAGCCGTAACGGGTTGTAATAAACACCAGATTATTCGTATATCATACTGGCGACTTGTAGTCAAAGCCAGACTGGGTCAATCAACACCGGATTATAGTTGAATGTATACTGACGACTTATAATCAATAGAAAAAACGGGTCAATAAACACCAGATTAGTATAAAATGCCTCAAAAGAAACATCAGAAAATATTTCAAAAGAAAATATGCAAAAACTACGAGGCGTTTCATGGGCTGCTGGGCCACTGAGTTAAACAATTTTACAAAGCCTTATAAGTTCAATGTCTTTATAAGATTGACTTGCCAAATGTTCGACGGGTCTACCAGGATTACCTGGATGGAGTGGCTTACTTAAAAAGGTAGGATAACCCGGGGTTTTAGGTGAATACACCTGGCTTCCAAGCCTGGCTTTTATAGCCTATTACAAGGTTATGGACTCTTTGTTCTTGTAGGAGCAAAGAGCCCCCTAGTAATATTTTGAGCTGCGCTCAATGGGTGCCTATGTTTGAGTTGTGCTTCGCAATAGACTCTCTTTGGCTCCTTTTTGACCTTGGGTGGCAAGCCCCCAAGTGTTTTTTATGTGTGGCCTATGAGACAGATCAATGGGTAATTAGAACTCTGCTTTATAAACAGAAGTCCCCATGTAACCTAAAACCTTTCAAGGAATAACAGCAGAGGCCCCGCTTTAGTAGGGATGCCGGTTTATTATATTATTCATCATAATATATACATTGTCAATAATATGTACATAAGAGGAGCCTATGTCTCAGGTGTAGTAAGGCCGAAGATGAGCTATATTCCACGGCCGGTGGGCCTCCTCCTCCGATTTACGTGAGTCCTTGTGCTCTCGAACATCGATAAGGTAGTATGACCCATTGTGCAGATTCTTGCTGACCACGAAGGGTCCTTCCCAAGGCTGGGATAACTTGTGCATATCAGTCTGATCTTGGATGAGCCAGAGCACCAGATCCCCTTCTTGAAACATTCTGGTTTTACCCCTACGACTATGATAACGACGCATATCTTGCTGATAAATCGCCGAATGCGCCGCCGCAATATCACGCTCCTCATCTAACAGGTCAAGTGCTTCCTGACGTGCCTTCTCATTATCAGCTTCAACATAATCCGCCACACGGGTGAGTCATGACGAATGTCACTAGGGAGGACCGCCTCTGCTCCGTAAACCATGAAGAAAGGTGTATAACCCGTAGATCTGTTGTGCATAGTATCGATGCTCCATAACATAGTAGGTAACTCCTCCACCCAACAACTCGGCGTCCGCTATAAAGGAACCATAACCCGGGGCTTGATGCCTCTTAGGATCTCTTGATTGGCTCTCTCCGCCTGACCATTAGATTGCGGGTGAGCCACTGATCACACGTCAAGCCGGATGTGCTAACATTGACAAAATTCTTTCATGGCACCCTTGGACAGATTAGTGCCATTATCGGTTATAATGCTGTGTGGAAAACCAAACCGGAAAATCACCTTTTTGATGAACTGAACCGCCGTGGCTGCATCACACTTACTAACTGGCTCTGCCTCCACCCACTTAGTGAATTTATCAACCGCCACCAGAAGGTGGGTCTTCTTATCCTTGGACCTCTTAAAAGGCCCAACCATATCCAGCCCCCAAGTTGCAAATGACCAAGTGATTGGAATCATCCTCAATTCCTGAGCTGGAACATGAGCTCGACGTGAAAACTTCTGACAACCATCACACCTTTTTACCAAATCCTCAGCATCAGCATGAGTCGACAGCCAATAGAAACCGTGAAGAAAGGCCTTAGCTACCAGGGACTTTGAACCGGCGTGGTGACCACAATCTCCTTCGTGGATCTCACGCAAAATTTCACAGCCTTCTTCAGGAGATACGCAACGCTGAAACGCCCCTGTTACGCTGCAATGATGCAATTCTCCGTTGACAATGGTCATTGACTTGGATCGCCGGATTATCTGCCTGGCCAAGGTTTCATCCTCCAGTAATTCGCCCCGGTTCATATACGCCAAATATGGGACCGTCCAATCCGAGATAACATGAAGAGCTGCCACTTACTGAGCCTCCGGGTCAGGAACAGCCAAATCCTCCTCTATAGGTAGCTTGACCGACGGGTTATGCAAAACATCCAGAAAAACATTAGGTGGAACCGGTTTACGTTGGGAGCCCAAACGGCTTAAAGCGTCCGCTGCTTCGTTCTTTCGCCGGTCCACATGGTCAACCTGATAACCCTTGAAGTGACTTGCAACAATATCTACTTCTCGACGATACGCTGCCATGAGTGGGTCCTTGGAATCCCAAGTACCTGACAGTTGCTGAGCCACCAAGTCCAAGTCACCGAAACACTTAACCCAGCTTAAATTAATCTCCTTAGCCATTCGAAGACCATGGAGTAAGGCCTCATATTCAGCTGCATTGTTAGTGCAAGGGAACATTAAATAGAGAACATAACAAAACTTATCTCCTCATGGGGAAGTTAACATGACTCCAGCCCCCGAGCCTTCCAATTGCCTGGATCCATCGAAATGAATAGTCTAATAAGTATGATCCAACTTTTCTTCCGGCGCCTGTAAATCTATCTAGTCATTGATGAAATCCACAAGCGCTTGGGACTTGATTGCGAGGCACTTATTTTTAACCCGTGAGGTCCAAGCTCAATAGCCCACTTGGCAACTCGGCCAGTTGCCTCCCTGTTCTGGATTGTATCTCCCAAAGGGGTAGAACTGACCACTGTGATGGGATGACCTTGAAAATACCGCTTGAGCTTCCGGCTTGCCATAAAAACTCCATACACCAGTTTCTGCCAATGTGGGTACCTCTACTTAGACACAATAAGTACCTCACTGATATAATAAACCAACCGTTGAACCGGATACTCCTTCCCAGCTTCCTTGCGCTCCACCACAATGGCCACACTAACAGCCGGGCATTAGCAGCCACATATAACAACAGCGGCTCTTTATTGACCCGAGAAGCAAGGATTGGTGGCTCAGCTAACCGCTTTTTCAAGTCCTCAAACGCCGCATTAGCAGCCTCACTCCAGACAAAATTATCTGTATTTTTCATCATCTGATATAGAGGGATAGACTTCTCTCCTAATCGATTGATAAACCGGCTCAATGCTGCAATACGACCTGCCAGATGTTGAACATCGTTAATACATGCCGGTTTAGCCAGAGATGTAATAGCTTTGATCTTTTCCGGATTAGCTTCAATGCCCTTGTTAGACACTAGAAAACCCAAGAGCTTGCCTGCCAGAACTCCAAAAACACACTTGGACGGATTAAGCATCATCTTATAGACCCTGAGATTATCAAAAGTTTCCTTCAAGTCAGCTATCAACGTCTGCTCCTTTCTAGACTTCACCACAATACCATCCACATAAGCATGAACATTGCTCCCAATCTGATTATGAAGACAATTCTGCACGCGGCGCTGGTAAGTCGCCTGGGTACTCTTGAGCCCAAAAGGCATAGATACATAGCAGAAGGCTCCAAAGGGAGTTATAAAAGTTGTCTTCTCCTGGTCCTTAACTACCATTTTGATCTGATTATAACCAGAATAAGCATCAAGAAAGCTCAAACGCTCACAACCCACCGTAGCATCAATGATTTAATCAATACGAGGGAGAGCAAAGGGATCACCTGGACAAGCCTTGTTCAAATCTATGTAGTCCACACACATCCGCCAAGTGCCGTTCTTCTTAAGCACTAGCTTCGGGTTAGCTAACCACTCAGGGTGAAAAACCTCCACAATAAACCCTGCTGCCAAGAGCCAGGCTACCTCCTCACCAATAGCCTTACGCCTTTCTTCATTGAAGTGGCGGAGAAATTGCCTGACCGGTTTAAACTTAGGATCAATATTAAGAGTGTGCTCAGCGAGTTCCCTCGGTACACCTGGCTTGTCAGAAGATTTCCATGCAAAGATGTCCCAGTTCTCACGGATGAACTCGATGAGCGTGCTTTCCTATTTCGGATCTAGCTTAGAGCTGATGCTAAACTGCTTGGATGAATCGCCAGGAAAAAAAGTCAACCAGCTTCGTCTCATCAGCAGATTTAAACTTCAGGGCCGGATCATGCTCTGTAGTTGGCTTTTTCAAAGAAGTCATATCTGCCGGATCAACATTGTCCTTGTAGAACTTCAACTCCTCCGTTGCACAAACTGACTCGGCATAAGCCGCATCACCTTCTTCACATTCCAAAGCAATCTTATGACTCCCATGTACCATGATGGTCTCCTTATGACCCGGCATCTTGAGCTGTAGATAATCATAACAGGGCCTTGCCATGAACTTAGCGTAAGCCGGCCGTCCAAACAGGGCATGATATGGGCTCTTGATTTTCACCACTTAAAAAGTCAATGTCTCTGATCTTGAATCATGATCATCTCCAAAAACAACCTCCAGAGCTATCTTACCAACTGGATATGCCGATTTAACAGGTACCACACCATGGAAAACAGTGTTCGACGTTTTAAGATTTTTATCTGTCAACCCTATGCGATGGAAGATTTCGTAATAAAGGATATTGATACTGCTCCCTCCATCCATGAGCACCCTGGTGAACTTATACCCCCCAACCTGAGGTGCCACCACCAATGCCAGATGACCCGGGTTATCAACCCGGGGTGGATGATCCTCTCGACTCCACAAAATGGGTTGTTCAGACCACCGGAGATAACGGGGAACTATCGGTTCAATGGAGTTTACTGCCCTTTTATGAAGCTTCTGAGCGCATTTGCATAAGCTAGTGGTGAAAACATGATACTGCCCACTATTCAACTGCCTCGAATTGCTCTGGTAACCCGATTGCTGCTGCTACTGACTCCCGTGATGATTATAACCACCCAGGTTGCCCTGACTTCCTTGATTGCCATGTCCGCTTTGGTTTCGTTGAAGTCCCGAACCAGAACTGCCTCCACCATAACCCGGCCCATGAGAACCGCCTCCTGAACCGCCGGGCGGCCCATGATCGTATTGAAAAATATCTGAGTTTTTGAACTCCCGCATAATAAAACAATCCTTCCAAAGGTGTGTGGTTGGTCTCTCTCGCGTCCCGTGCCTTGGACAAGGCTGATTTAATAGGCGCTCAAGATTGACACTTGATCCTGCACTCCGCGGCGGCGGTTTACCCTTACGACCCTGATTATTATTCTATGTGTTGGTGTTAGCCACAAAATTCAAACTGTTATCTGCTTTGCGCTTACTGTTGTTTCCATGACCCACCGGGTTATGCTGCTGCCCCTTGTTACTGCCACTCTTCTTTCCCTTCCTCGGCTTTTCATCATCAGACTCGGGGTCCTTGGTACTATCAGAGTCGGCATACTTAACCAAAGCTGCCATAAGCGTTCCCATGTCATTGCAGTGACGCTTAAGCCATCCCAATTTCAGCTTCAAAGGCATGAATCGGCAATTGCCCTCCAACGTTAAGACTGCTGTATCAGCATTAATGCGTTTCGATGAATGCAAGATTTCTAAAACCCGGCGCACCCAATGGGTTGTTGATTCACCTTCTTCTTGGACACAGGCGGCTAAGTCCACAATTTACATGGGTTGCTTGCACATGTCCTTGAAATTCTGGATAAACCGGGCCTTTAACGCAGCCCACGACCCAATGGAGTTAGCTGGCAAACTTTTCAGCCAAGTGCGAGCTGTTCCTTTCAACATCATGGTGAAGTATTTAGCACAGGCCACATCATCCACATCCAGCATCTCCATCGCCATCTCATAGCTTTCGATCCATGACTCAGGGGGTAAATCGGCAGTATAATTGGGCACTTTGCGGGGTCCTTTGAAATCCTTGGGAAGCTGTACATTACGTAGAGCCGGGACGAGACACGGCACCCCCAAAGAGCTGGAGGTAACTCCTGGCTCCACCAAAGTTGTTGGACGAACCGGAGTAAGCTGACAGGCCGCGTACTGCGCTGCTAACTCGGCTTCTCGACGCGCTCAACCCTGATCCACCAAATCCCGAGCATTAGTACCACCACCTGCCGGATTATGCCCTCGAGGCGGGTTACGGTCCCGCGCACTGCTTGACACGGCCGGTTCATCAAAGTGCCTGCTGTAACTCCGACTTGGGCGGGTGGGTGGAATGAATCCTCTCGCGGCTATATGAATATGCATGCTGCTGAGTCAAGGCTGTCTGAAGGAGCTCCCTAGCCCGCCGCGTCTCAACCACGATGGGGGACTCACCTTCGACTGGGAGGGCTGCCAATCGTGAAGTGGCGGTGACTATGTTATCCAGGGGGTTAGAGTAATGACCCGGAGGCGTTGACACGTGCTGTGACGGGATATTCTAACGAGGTGGATCCACTGTGTGCGGCTGAACCGACGCCCTCGTTCTAGGCGCTTCTACCCGGTTTATCATTGGTTGGTTGCTGGTTCCTGCTCCTGCCGTGTTAAAGAGATTCCTTGGCTCATAAACCGGAGGTAGGTGGGACCAGTACCTTCTCCTCATTACATCATTTGATGCGTTCTGATCCAACATAAGCCGATAAGCCTGCGCACCCAACTCGGCCCGCTCTGCAGCCATCCTGGTGTTCTCGGCTGCCAGGTCTTCCTTGGCTTGAGCTATCTGATCCTTCACCTTCACGACTTCTGCGTTATGCTGATCCTGATTTGCCGGGTTAACTTCAGCCACCAGCAGTGTTGCCAAAGCGTCGAACAAATCGGACAAAACCTGAGCCGGCGGTGGCGCAGGGCCTCCTGCCCCAGCTGATGTCGCTGCTACTGAACCGGAGATCATTGCTGTTGTGGTTGCAGAATGCTGTGCTGACTGTGTACCGGCTATGAAGATCGCAACTCGGCTCGGCGGATCAAGGGGGTCCAGAATACTGTCGCCATCGGAACAGCCCCCAAACCGGCCATCTTGCAGTTGGTACAATGACTCGGTCTCTCCAGTAGATGACTCGTCATCAGAGTAAACAACGGTTTCACCACCAGATACCGATCTATCCTCAGATTCCACTCCGTGGGCGACTCCCACGAAGGCATGCTTCAGGGCAGGCTGAACCCGGGCAGATCTCGCACGCTGAGCCGTTTCGACGATGTCGGTGCAGATGTCCGGCTCAGGGCCCGGTTCGCCGATCTTGCCAATGAAGACGTGAATACCGCCAAAGGGGACCCGATATCCATACTCAATTGAACCGGCCTCGGGGCCCCAGCCTGCGTCGTCAATGTAGAGCTTGCCGCGATGACTTTTGGTCATCCGGCCCACAACGTATCCCTTGAGCCCTTCGAAGCTGCCCTCTAAGAACTTGAAACCATCGTGCGATAGCCCCACGGTGGGCGCCAACTGTCGTGGGATTGTCACGGCAGATGTCCTAGTGTGAGGACTTAGTCTCGGAGCCATCACAATGTAGTTAGCTTAAAGGGGCTAAATAGGACAAAGGACGCAAGGAATTATACTGGTTCGGCCCCTTGCGGTGAAGGTAAAGCCTAGTCCAGTTATGATAGGATTGCTAGGGTTTCGATAACCAGGGAGCAAATTCACTTTGCCTGGCTCTCGAGTTGTTGTTTCTTGTTGTTGAACCGCCGCTGGGTCATCCCTTTATATACACAGGTTGACGCTCGGCGGTTTACAGAATCCCGGCCGGCTCATAAACGTGTCCGACTCGGTTTCTACCCTTTCCTATATTACAACACAAGTTATACACCATATGGTGGTTTATATCTATGGGCCCTAATCCGCCCTTTGGCCCTGGGCCTTTAGATCTCTATAATAGAGCGCCATGCTCCTTGTCTTTATGGGCTTCAATATGGATAACTCCTTATGGGTATAACCCGGCCCCTCCTGGGCGGTTTATACTCAGTAGTTATATCCCCAACAGGTGGCATGTAACGCCCTCGATGCGGCTATATCTCCTACGTGTCGAAGCATGACTTAGAGGCATAACTGTATTGAAAGGAATGTCGCAAGTGAGGTAATCTTCACACAACCCATGTAATACATAAGGGACAAAGATACATAGTTGGCTTACAATCGCTACTTCACACAAAATATGAATAAAGCATTACATCATCCAAATACAATCAAGGTCCGGCTACGGAACCAAAATGAAAGAAGACTACCCCAAATGCTACATAGATCCCCGATCGACCCCAACTAGGCTCCACTACTGATCGACTAGAATGAAACAACGTAAAGGACAAGATCTTCATCGAGCTCCTCCTGAGCTGGGTTGCGTCACCTGGAATGGCATCATCGGCACCTGCAAGCTGTTTTTGGAAGTATCTATGAGTCACGGGGACTCAGCAATCTCACACCGTCGCGATCAAGACTATTTAAGCTTATAGGTAGGTAAAAGGTATGAGGTGGAGCTGCGGCAAGCGACTAGCATATATGGTGGCTAACATACGCAAAAGAGAGCGAGAAGAGAAGGCAAAGCACGATCGATGAACTATGATCAAGAAGTGATCCTAGAACAACCTACGCCAAACATAACTCCAACACCGTGTTCACTTCCCGGACTCCGCCGAGAAGTGACCATCACGGTTACACACGCGGTTGGTGCATTTTGATTAAGATAAACTTCAGGTTTTCTACAACCAGACATTAACAAATTCCTATCTGCCCATAACCGCGGGCACGGCTTTCGAAAGTTCAATCCCTGCAAGGGTGTCCCAACTTAGCCCATCACAAGCTCTCACGGTCAACGAAGGATATTCCTTCTAGCGGGAAGACCCGATCAGGCTCGGAATCCCGGTTACAAGACATTTCGACAATGGTAAAACAAGACCAGCAACACCGCCCGAATGTGCCAACAAATCCCGATAGGAGCTGCATATATCTCGTTCTCAGGGCACACTCAGATGAGCGCTCCATACAACTAAAACCAAACCTCGAGTTTCCCCGAGGGGGCGCTGCACAGGGCTCTAGTTTGGACCAACACTCAGAGGAGCACTGGCCCGGGGGGGGGGTAAAATAATGATGACCCTTGAGTCTGCAGAACCCAAGGGAAAGAAAAGGCTAGGTGGCAAATGGTAAAACCAAGGTTGGGCATTGCTGGAGGAGTTTTATTCAAGGCGAACTGTCAAGGGGTTCCCATTATAGCCCAACCGCGTAAGGAATGCAAAATCCGGGAACATAACACCGATATGATGGAAACTAGGGCGGCAAGAGTGGAACAAAACACTAGGCATAAGGCCGAGCCTTCCACCCTTTACCAAGTATATAGATGCATTAATTACGTAAAAGATATTGTGATATCCCAATAAGTAAACATGTTCCAACAAGGAACACCATCTCCATGTTCCAACAAGGAACAAACTTCATCTTCACCTGCAACTAACAACGCTATAAGAGGGGCTGAGCAAAGCGGTAACATAGCCAAACAACGGTTTGCTAGGACAAGGTGGGTTAGAGGCTTGGTTCAACAATATAGGAGGCATGATAAGCAAGTGGTAGGTATCGCGGCATAGGCACAGCAAAAGAGCGAGCATCTAGCAAGCAAAGATAGAAGTGATTTCGAGGGTATGGTCATCTTGCCTGAAATCCTGCAAGGAAGAAGAACGAGTCCATGAAGAAGACAAAAGGCCGTATACGAACGGGTCCTCACAAACACGACGTTATCGGAACCAACCCGAAGAAGCAAACACTGGAAAGAAGCACACAACATAGTAAACAACCAACACATGAACATGGTATGACATGCGGGATGCGGTATGCGATGCATATGCATGATTTGCAAAGGAATGATTGAACCTGGCCTCAACTTGGAAATCCAAGAGTGCCATTGGAAAGGTGGGGTGATTTCGGTTGAAATCTATATAAAGATCACCGGAATCGGAGGCACGGTTTGGAAATGGCAAGCAAAACAAATATGGCACCGGTCTGTGATAAACAGCAAGTAGCCATCTAAATGCATCAAAATAAATATGCTACATCACTCAAACATGACAAAAAAATACATGGCAGGGATCCACTCATGATGCTTGACAAAAGATGAACACTGAGCTATGGCTAATTCATCCATTAACATGTTCAAACAAGCATGGCAAAAGAGCAAATGATAACAGGTTTCAGACTTATTGAAATTAACACAAGTCTAGAATTTATCATCAGGAAGCACACTTTAGAGCATGAAAACTACATGCTACAGGAACATATCATGGCAAGGCAAGGCAAGGCATGACATGAAGCTACTCAAAGCACTTAACAAAAGTACCTTAGTGACCTTGAGCCAAAAGGGATCATAAAATACAATTGCAAGCATGAGAACATGGCAAAAACATAAACAGATCTCAGACTTAGTGAAAAACTGGAGCATGCAAAACAGTTAACGAGTAGGCATGTTCACGAGCTCGATGCACTCACTACAGGGCATGGCATGACAAACTAAGCATGCACCCATCAAGAATACATGGAATGGAAGCTAGACATGGCAAGAACAACAACATAGCATGCACGGATCAATAGCAACATCCTCGGCAAAATCGCTAACAAGTCAACAATCTGCCAGGATTCACGATATAGCAAAAGTAGAGCTCGATTGACTCAAGCTAGGGTTCTCCATAAATGCAAACAAAGACATGGATGGATAGAGAACCACAATGTTAACAAAACATACTTACTTATCATCCTCAAAAGAGGCATGGATCACTAGGAAACAACATGAACATATGGCATAACAACAAAATCAGGACAAGGACTTAGTGAAATTCTAAGTCCCTGAAATCAGCATTACCGATTACGCTACTTGGCAAGATTGTGCTAGTCACCACACATATCACAAAAATACATGGTAAGCACCTCTATAAAGATGGCCTGGCATATAACAAAACACATGTAGAACTCAGGATCATAGCATGCACACATTAATCATGGCAAAAATGACAAAATGCCATTTGCTGAAACAGATCTGACAAATTCATCACATAGCCCTCTTCCAACAGAATTTCGGGCATCAAGATGAGCTCAAATGAAAATGATGCAATGAGATGAAATGATGTACTCGTCGAGGTGAACATTTTGATATGCTACACGCGCGAATCGGAGCTACGGATGCGGAGTTATAGCATGCCAAAGATTGCATAAAATTAGGATTAGGGAGGCAAAAGTCAACCGAGGGGATCCCCACATCTGGATCTGGGTTACTGTAGCTGCACATCGCCCGAAGAGATCGCCGGAGTTCGGGCCGGAACGGGGACTTGGCGCCGGAGTAAGGAGGGAGAGCACGCCGGGGAAGGGGCTCCGGTGGCCGGCGCGCGGATCCGGCGGAGCTCGTCGCCGGCGCGGGAGGAGGCAGTGGCGCGGGCGTGAGCACGAGGCGGCGGCGCACGACGGGCGGCGCACTCCGGCAAGGACGACGCCGGGCGGCGGGCGGCGCATGGTGGCCGGCACTGAAAGCGAGCGGCGGCGCGGGGCTCGGGCGCCCGCGGGTGGCGGCGGCAGCATCCCAGGCTGGAAGGGCCCGATCCGGGCCCCGGCGGGCTGCGGCGGCGGGGAAGGCGCGGTGACACTTGGCGCTCTCCGATTAGCTGCTGGGCGGTGGCGGACATGTCCGTCGGTGGGAAAATTTGTCCGATGGCGCGGAGAGAGAGATTCTCTCTAGGGTTTGTACCGCGGAATTTTCGAGGGAGATGACATATATATAGGTAGAGGGAGCTAGGAGAGTCCAAATGAGGTGCGGTTTTCGGCCACGCGATCGTGATTGAATGAAAGAGATGATGGAGGAGGTTTAGGTGGGTTTTGGGCCACTTTGGAGAGGTGTTGGGCTGCAACACACACGAGGCCTTTTCGGTCCCTCGGTTAACCGTTGGAGTATCAAACGAAGTCCAAATGGCACAAAACTTGACAGGCGGTCTACCGGCAGTAAACCAAGGCCGCATGACAAGTCTCGGTCCAATCCGGAAATGTTTAATCCCCACACATGAAAAGAGGTAGAAAGGGACACCGGGTGACATAGGAGCGCCGGATTGCAAAACGGACAATGGGGAAAATGCTCGGATGCATGAGACGAACATGTATGCAAATGAAATGCACATGATGACATGATGTGCAATGCATGCCACACAAGCAATGACAAGGCAACAACAGCGAATAACTGGAGGACATCTGGCACTTCGGTCTTGGGGCGTCACATGGCATTTCCCTTCTTGACACCACCACTCTTCACATTGGTCTTCTTCTCCTTAGAGGCACCCTCTCACTCTTTTACAGAAGTTTGCTTGAGAGGAGGAGGTCATTTTGCCTTGTCAGTCTTCTTCTTGTTCTTGGACTTGGGTACGAACCCAATCCCTTCCTTGGCCACAACTTCCTTTTTATTGCTCAAAAGGTCGTTGAGGTTCTTCTCACCTTGTATGCATGACATAAGGCCTTTCTCAAGTTGCTCCTTCAACTTTGCATTCTCCTCAACAAGATGCATATGCTCACAACAAGGGTTAGTAGCATTTGCATTATTAGTAAAAAACCATATGGGGAAAAGTGGCTTTCTCCTTGGTTAGCGTCACTTGGAGTTGATCATGAGACTCTTTGAGGCTAGCATGAGCATCCTTCAAGACCTTGTGAGCCTTGTCAAGTACATCAAACTCCTCTTTGAGTCTAGCAAGATCAACCCCAAGCTTGGCCTTCTTGGAATTAAGCACACGAGATACAACAAGAGCATGATCAAGATCTTTCTTTAATTTAGCATGGTCATCATTGTATGACTCCTCAAGAGCCAAACGGTGACCGCGCTCTTCCTCAAGTGCATTAGAGAGATCCGGTATCTCATCAGCATAGTCACGACTATGCCCCTCCATCTTAGAGATGGTTTCTTTGTGAGCCTCGATCATGTCATTGGCTTCACCAAGTTATTCCAAGAGAGCAGCAAAGTGCTTCTTAGATTTACCCTTAAGCTTACTCATACAAGACTCAAATTCATTTTACTCCTCATTAGACGCCTCATGTTCATTAATGCAATCCTTCAAAGAAGGATTAGTAATGATGGTAGTTTTGATGTTGGGGGTTACCTTGTTGGTGGCTTTATCCATGAGGCACTTAGCGGTGATGTTCTCATTAGGTGAGTCGAAGAGAGACACCCGTGGAGTTGTCGCAATGGCAACGGAGGCCATGGCAACCGACTCACCGTGTTCACCATCATCATCATCCTCATTGTACTCTTCTTGTGCCACCAACCCCTTGGGAGGAGTCTTCTTGGTGAAGTTGCTCTTGTTGGGGAAGGACTTGGCCTTGTCTTTTCGGATGAGCTTGCCACCATTGTCTTCCCTCTTCTCATATGGGCACTCCACAACAAAGTGGCTCACATTGCCACAATTATAGCAAGTCCTCACTCGTTGCTTGCCCTTCGCTCCACTTGAGTTGTTCTTGTTGAAGTTGGGCCTCGTGTTCTTCTTGCTCCAAAATTGCCTTGAAGCGAGAGCCATGTTCTCGTGATAAGCATATTTTGTATCTTCGGGATTGCTCTCCTCTTCTTCCTCTTCATCCTCTTGTTCCACACTAACCTTGGCCTTCAAAGCAAGGTTGGTATTCTTAGCTCTTTGAGAATGCAACACCGCATTGTCGGCGGTCTTGTCCAAGATCCTCATTGCCACAAACTCGTCCAACACTTCACTTGAGGACAAGGTGTGAAAGTCCGGCCTTTGACGGATGACGGAGGACATGGCCTTGTGGTATGGAATCACAGCCTTGAGGAACTTGCGCTTGATCTAATTGTCATCCGTATTCTTGCTCCCATGATCTCGAAATGAGACCGCGAGAGTGGTTAACCTCTGGTAAAGCTCACGAGGTTCTTCATCTTCATTCATTGCAAACTCATTGGCCTCATCTTGCACCACTTCATAGTTGGAGCGTTAAATGCTTGCGCTTCCCTTGTAAAGGGAAACAACATGGTGCCATGCTTCCTTGGCCATGGTGAAAGGTTGGAGACGTGCAAGATCTTCCGATGGAATTGCATCTTGGATGATGAAGAGAGCATTCTCATTGAATTGATGATCCGCGGCTTCTCTAGGGGTGAAGTTGCTTGGGTCATGCGGATAAAAACCTTGCTCAATGATTCTCCAAAGGTTAGTATTAACATGATTTAAATTACGTTTAAAGCGATAAACCCAAGCGTCAAAATCCTCATTTTTCGCAATCTTATGAGGAGAGCTGACATGATGTAAATGAGTGGAAGGGATGGGTCCTCCATAAGTAATAGGAGGTTCCACATGGGCAAAGATGCCACTACCATTTCTACCACTAGAAAAAACAACTTTCTCACTAGTAGCTTCCCCCTCGTCGGAGTTAGCATCCATCACCTTGTTAGTGGGATCGACCACTTCGAACAGTGTGGTGGGTAATTTGAGACCATCAAGAAAGTTCTTAAGCATGCCTTTGACCTCAGCCATCATGGAGGTATTCAATGTGTCCAAAGCCACATTGAACTCCTCACGAGAGACCGAGGTTCCCCGATCGGCCGTAGACGAGGATGGGATCACACTGGGGTGCTCCTCTTCACCGTCTACGGTGTCAACCATACTCTTCGGATGACAAAGTCCTTAATAAAGAGACGAGGCTCTAATACCAATTGAAAGGATCGATATAGTTGACTAGAGGGGGTGAATAGGAAACTAACAAGTTTTAGCTTTTCTTTACCAATTTAAAATTTGCATCAAAGTAGGTTGTATATATATGCAACTAGGTGAGAAACCTATATGATGCACCAATAACAAGTACACAAGCAAGCACGAGATGCAACACAATATAAGCTTGCGCAAGTAGAGGTACGAGATAACCAAGAGTGGAGCCAATGAAGACGAGGATGTGTTACCGAAGTTCCTTCCTTTTGAGGGGAAGTACGTCTCCCTTGGAGAGGTGTGGAGGCACAATGCTCCCCAAGAAGCCACTAGGGCCACCGTATTCTCCTCACGCCCTCACACAATGCGAGATGCCGTGATTCCACTATTGGTGCCCTTGGAGGCGGCAAGCGAACCTTTACAAACAAGGTTGGGGAAATCTCCACAACTTAATTGGAGGCTCCCAACAACACCACGAAGCTTCGCCACAATGGAATATGGCTCCGCGGTGACCTCAACCATCTAGGGTGCTCAAACACCCAAGAGTAACAAGATCCGCAAGGGATTAGTGGGGGAATCAAATTTCTCTTGGTGGAAGTGTAGATCGTGGCCTCCTCAACCAATCCCTAGGAAATCAACAAGTTTGATTGGCTAGAGAGAGAGAGATCGGGCGAAAATGGATCTTAGAGCAACAATGGAGCTTAGAGGTGGAAGAGGTAGTCAACTCGCAGAAGAAGACTCGCCTTTTATAGTGAAAGAACAAATCCAACCATTATCCACTAACTCAGCCCGCGACGAGCGGTACTACCGCACGATACAAGTGGTACTCCCGCAAAGGCCCGCGGTACTACCGCGAGGCACCATGGTACTACCGCTGGCGCGGCAGGGCCTAAGACAAGTCCTGATGCGATGAGGCAGAGAGCAGTAGAACTGCTGGCGCGGTACTATCGTGCCCCCTTGCAGTACTACCGCAAGGCAGGAATAGTCTAGGCTGGGAAGGCACAGACATAAAAAAAATACATCCATGGCTACTTCCACTAAGTTTTGATCTATGCAAAAATCAGACACGGTTCTACGACAAGCCTGGTGTGATACTATCGCGTAGAGCGCGGATGTAAAAAATTACATCCGCCCCTACTTCTGCTTGTGTTGCTGTGCAGGCCTGAGGCCACGGTACTACCGCTTCCAAGAAGTGGTACTACCGTGAGCACCTGCGGTACCACCGGGCCCATGGCCGGTACTACCAGAGGGGCCTACGGTACTACCACTCTGAGGAGCAGTACTACCGCATGTCCCAGTTCAGCAACACTAGGAGTCCTTCATTTTGCAGTGATACGGAGAAACGGAGGTTGCTCCAAAGAGCCAAAGGAAAGGTGGTGTAGAAAGGAACATACATGTATGTGATGATTCCACCCAAACCTTTCCAACGCCGACCCCCTCTTAATAGTACGGATTTCCTACGACTCAAATCTAGTGAAAAGAAATGAAGAGAAACGCCGTGTTCAATGAGCTTCGACGCCAAATCGTCTTGTGCTTAGACATGATATATCTGAAATGCTTAATACACACGATTTGTCCGTAAAAGCATTGTCATCAATCACCAAAACTACTAAGGGGTAAATATGCCCTTACAACGAGCATGCCAGCAATAGGTCTATGTTTATCTTTTTATCAGGTTTGGCAATTCTAGCAGCTTCTTCACAGAAGTAAATAACATGCCCTTCTACATCTTCTTCCAAGAGATCTTTAACCATAGCAATACTAGGTTCTACTTTAATTTGTTCATCACGTTTAGGTGTTCTAATATAGCTTTTGTTAACCACAGTTGAAACTTTAGCATGTCTCTTTATCCTAATAAGGAAAGGTGGTTTCTCAATGTAAGCAGGAGGAACAACTAGATCAGCATTGTAAAGTATAGTTTCTTCTTTAACTGGTACCGGTTCTTTAATTTCTTATTTAGTAAGTGGGTGATATTTAAAGCACTTCTCTTTAGGGAGATCAACATGAGTAGCAAATGATTCACAAAAGGAGGCTACTATCTCGGAGTCAAGTCCATATTTAGTGCTAAACTTTTGAAAAGCATCAGTATCCATAAAAGATTTCACACAATCATACTTAAGTTTAATACGTGACTCCTTACCTTCGTCGAGTTCCCAATCTTCAGAGTTGCATTTAGTTCTTTCCAAAAGATCCCACCGGAGTTCAATAGTCTTCTTCATAAAAGAACCAACACAAGAGGTATCAAGCGTGGTTTGATCATTACGAGAAAGCCGAGGATAAAAGTTCTGGATAATAATTTCTCTTGCGAGCTCATGATTGGGGCATGAATGTAACATTGACTTAAGCCTGCCCCAAGCTAGAGCGACACTTTCTCCTTCACGAGTCCAAAGATTATATATATAATTCCGATCACGATGAACTAGATGCATAGGATAATTTTTTGATGGAATTCCAATTTCAAATGATTCCAATTCCAAGATCCAATATCATCACATAGCCTATACCATGCCAATGATTTTCCCTTCAAAGATAAAGGGAAAACCTTTTTCATAACTTCATCTCCGGGTAAACTTGCAAGCTTGAACAGTCCACAAATTTGTTCTACATATATCAAGTGCATATCGGGATGTTCGGTTCCATTTCCTGCATAAGGATTAGCTAGCAGGTTTTCTATCATACCCGAAGGAATTTCATATTCAATATTTCAGTAGGAGCAATAGGTTGAGGGGTATCTAATTGTGGTTCCGGTCGAGGTGAAGATACCCCGAACAAACCCTCAAAGGATTTTTTTTCCGTAGTAACAAGTGACAATAAATTTCAGCACACTATATAAATGCTTCCTTACCAAACTCCACTTACCAAAGGTGCTTCAATCCCCGGCAATGGCGCCAAAAAATAGCCTTGATGACCCACAAGTATAGGGGATCAATTGTAGCTCTTTTTGATAAGTAAGAGTGTCGAATCCAATGAGGAGCAAAAGGAAATGACAAGTGGTTTTCAGCAAGGTAATGTCTGCAAGTGCTGAAATTGTAAGTAGCAAAGTAGTTTGATAGCAAGATAATTTGTAATGAGCAAGTAATGATAGTAGTAACAAAGGTGCAGCAAGGTAGCCCAATCCTTTTGGGGCAAAGGACATGCGAAAACAGTTTCTTATGATAAGCAAAGCGTTGTTGAGGATACACGGGAATTTCATCTAGTCACTTCACCATGTTGGTTCGATTTGTGTTCGCTACTTTGATAATTTGGTATGTGGGTGGATCGGTGCATAGGTGCTGTTCTTACTTGAACAAACCTCCTTCTTATGATTAACTCTCCCGCAAGCATCCGCAACTATGAGAAAAGTATTAAGAATAAATTCTAACCATAGCATTAAACTTTTGGATCCAATCGGCCCCTTATGGAATAGTGCATAAACTAGGGTTTAAGCTTCTGTCACTTTCGCAACCCATCATCTAATTGCTACTCCACAATGCATTCCCTTAGGCCCAAATATGGTGACGTGTCACGTAGTCGACGTTCACATGACACCACTAAGGGAATCACAACATACATACTATCAAAATATCAAACACATATCAAATTCACATGATTACTTGCAACATGATTTCTCCCGTGACCTTAAGAACAAAAGTAACTACTCACAAATGATAATCATGCTCAATATTAGAGGGGTATTAAATAGCATATTGGATCTGAACATATAATATTCCACCAAATAAATCATATAGTAATCAACTACAAGATGTAATCAACACTACTAGCCACCCACAAGCACCAATCTATAGTTCTGGTAACAAGATTGAACACAAGAGATGAACTAGGGTTTGAGAGGAGATAGTGCTATTGAAGATGTTGATGGATATTTCCATCCCCGAGATGGGAGAGTTGTTGGTGATGACGGTGACGATGATTTCCCCCTCTGAGAGGGAAGTTCCCCGACGAAATCGCTCCGCCGGAGGGAAAAAGTGCTCCTGCCCAAGTTCTGCCTCGAGAGGACGACGCTCTGTCCCGAAAGTCCTCGCTTTATTTTTTCTAGGTTAAAATGACTTATATACCAGAAGATGGGCACTGGAGGTGGGCCTGGGTGAGCACAACCCACCAGGGCGCCCCCATGTGGGTTGTGCCCACCTAGTGAGCCACCTCTGGTAGTTATTTGCTCCAATATTCTTCATATATTTGATTAAAAAAATCTCCGTGAAGTTTTATCTTGTTTGGAGTTGTGTTGAATAGGTGGCCTGACGTAGCTTTTCCAGGTCTAGATTTCCAACTGTCGAAATTCTCCCTCTTTGTGTAAACCTTGCATATTATGAGAGAAAAGGCATTAGAATTACTCCAAAAAGCATCATTATGGATAAAACATCATAAATAACAGTAAGAAAACATGATGCAAAATGGACATATCAGGCTCGACCGGCCACATGATGACACAGATGTCCTTCAAGGCCATCTTGGACATCCGATGCATCTCCATCAGCTACTTCATTTGATCGCTGAGGACGGGCGGACGCTCGGAGTCCGGAAACTGTGACCAGAAGAGCCGTTGCATGAAGTCCTCCTCAAGGGTGGCATAGTGCCTCATCGCGGCCACAACATTCTTTGGGAGTTCGACAAAGATGCCTGCGGAGTGCCAAACCCTCGTCAGCAGGGTGAACCTATTGCCTCCAAACACACTCTGCAGTAAGTATTTCTGACCATTGGTAATTTGCGCAGCTTGCCGAAGCTCCTCCCGGATGCCTCGTGCGTCAGTCCTCGCCTCCTGGAGCTCCATCTCTGCCTTGGATAGATAGGAGGATTGATCCTCCCGCCCCTTCTCAAGGGCCTCAAGCTTCTCGGCGGCATCTTGGAGCTCCACCTGGACCTCGGTTACCTGAGCCTCATGCTGCTCAGCAGCAAGCTTGGCCCACTCAAGCTCGGACACCGCCTTCTCAATGGCTGTCTTCTTCTCGGTCGCCTTAACCCCGGCCTTCTTCAGGGCCTCCCTCAAGCCTTCAACCTCGACGGCAGTAGCTGCAAGATCATCACGATAAAGATTAGTAAACAGTGTGAACTATCGATATCCGGCAAATACAAATCTTCTCATAGGGCTTACTTTGCGCCTCGTTAAGATGTTTGTTGACAAGGTCAAGCTCTCGATCGGAAAGCTTAAGCTTCCGATCCATCTCCTCTAATGTCGTGGCATTAGAAGCCGCGGCCACGGAAGATGCCCGCGTCAGCAAAAGAAATGTCAACATTATTATTCAACCTATTGTATTTGATCCTCTACAGGCCTCTCCGAGGTCCTAGCAGAGTCTCAGGGGCTGCTATGTATACAACCTACCCAAACTAACAGTTACAGCCACATTATGAGGAAAGATCATTACTTGACTTACCTCAAAGCCTGTTGGAAGGCCATGGACAGGGTCGTTCAGTTTGGAATGGACGGAACGAACACTCTGCATAACTGCACTCATTAGAGTGCGGTGCCCATCAATGATGATGGAGTTGTTCACCAGCTCCTCGAACACATCTGGCCAGCCAGTTGCCGCCCGTGAGGAGGTGTTCGGTGCTGGCGTTGGCTCCCTGGCCCCTTCCCCGATGGGAGGAGCCAGTGCCGTCGAAGGCCTTGGGGGCTCGGGAGCGGTCGACGGTTGGGTCTGATGGTCTGGACCCCTTTCGCCCGTTAGCCAGGAGGGACACTCCCTCCTAGTCTTCGGTGACCAAGGTGTTTACCTCGGTCATTACAACGACCGCCCCCTCTGTGTTCGGGGGAGGAGTCCTTTGGGACCGCACCTCCTCAACCTCTTCAGGGATCAGAGGCGTGCGGTGCGCCATAGACCCATTTTCCGCCAGTTCGGCGGGTGGCGACGTCCCCTCCGGAGTCTACTCGATGGGGCGTTCACATGGGGGACTGCAACTCGGAGGGGTTAACCTTCAACTAAAGCAAATTAAGGAAAACAAGATAGCTAAAAAAAGACAATGCCTTACCTGTTGGCCGGGGGCTTGACCCTGGGTTCCTTCTCCGGAACCTTCTCAAGCACTTCTGACTCCTTGTCAGAGTCTGAACTGTCGGACAGAACTAGCTTGGGCTTGCATCGTCTCTTCGGGGCCAGAGAAGGTTGGACCTCCATGCCGTCCTCGGACGCCGCCCTCTTCTTGGATTGCGAGGAGGCACTTTCCTCCTCGTCCTCATCCTTTCCCCCATCCTGAACGGATCAGGCCGCAGCGTCTCCAGACCAACTGCCCAGACGAACCCTGCGATGGAAGCCTCCCTGGCCTTCGGCACTTCTTTCTTCTTTCCCTTCTTGGCGGATGCCTTGTAGGGCACCATGACCAGCAGCTTCTCCAGCTACTCTGATTGGGACCCTTCTGGCAGGGGTGCCGGGCCGCTGATCTTCTTGGCCTTGGTGAGCCAACCCTATAAAAATTCGCATAAAAGGTTTGACCGAATCAAACGTGGTCTGAATATCTGATCACCCCTCGAAGAAAAATGCCGCTCACCTCCCTTGAGGTGTTCGCGGTGTCGAGGCAGATGTCCTTTCCCTCGACTGGCCACTCCTTCTGGGGCTGGAATAGTTGGCCCCATATCTTGTCAGGAGTCATTCCGTAGAGGTGTCGCACGGTGGCCGAATTCTCGGTCATACTCCCACATGGGCTTGGCCCTCTCCTGGCAAGGGAGGAGCCGGCGGTGGAGCATGATCTGGAACACGTCGACCAGCTTCGCACCAGTCTCTCTTATGTCGTCGACGCGCTTCTGCAGCGCTTTCATGTCGGCAACACACCCTCGGTCCGGGCTCTTGGTGGTCCAGGAGGCCAATCTAGTAGGGGGTCCGGACCTGAATGCGAGGGCTGCTCCCCAGGAGGCCTTCCTCGGCAAGGTGATGTACAACCACTCTTTCTGCCACATCCGGACGGTGTCGACAAAGTGGCCGTCCGGCCACCGTACCCGCGTCAGTTTACTAATCATGGCCCCTCCGCAGTCCGCATGCTCGCCGCCGACCACCTTGGGCTTGACATTGAACACCTACAGCCGTAAACCGAAGTGCGGCTGGACTCGGAGGAGCGCTTCATAGACGACGACGAAGGTCAAAATGTGGAGGACGGAGTTGGGGGCTAGATTGTGAAAATCCAGCCCGTAGAAGAACATCAGGCCCCGCATGAAGGGGTGCATGGGAAATCCGAGCCCCCTAAGGAAATGGGGGATAAACACAACCCTCTCGCATGGTTGGGGCTTGGGGATGATTTGGCCCTCTTCGGGGGCCCGATGAGCGACATTGGCTGGCAAGTAGCCGGCCTCCTTCACCTTCAGAATGTCCCCGTCGGTGATGGAGGAGGCCTCCCACTTCCCATTGGCACCAGATCCGGCCATGGTCGAAGGAGGTGAGGTGGGATTCGCTGTGGGAGCAGAGAGAAAGGGCGCTAGAGATCCGAACGTCTGCGTGAACGGAAGGTGGAAGAGGGCGTGGGATGTAGACTATAGCAGTCCCCCTTTATAGACTATTGGCAGGCCAGGGATTCCTTTTTCTGCAACGTTGGTTCTCCACTTCCCGATATCTCTGCAACATTATGAGCGAGGAGGGGAATCGAAATATTTAACCATATCCCTCGAAAAGCTGGACACGATCTTCACCTTGAGGGGACGTGTCAAACATGGCACCAGCCTTGAGCCGCACTTCGAGAAATAGTAACTGCTTGGTGTTATGGCCGGAAGCAACTCTTCGTTGAAAGAGAAAAAGTTGTAAGATAATGCACTATTTGCGCTTGAGCGATGTTTTTATTATTACCTTCAATGTTAAGTAAAACTACCGTTTCAGATTCCGGACATCACTTGGTTCCGAACAGGGGAGAAACATACTGAGGAATTCGCCCCGCAAGCCGAATACTGGTCGGATGAATGGATACCGGATACAAGTCTTCGTGTTGGAGGCAAGTTCGAGGGCTACTGAGGGAGTCGTGGACTAAGGGGTCCTCGGGGCGACAACCCATTGTACATGGGCCGGACTTGTGGATCCGTATATTGATAGGAGATGTATGAAGCCGTGGTGTGCCCTCCAAGTTAAGAAGGCGCATGATCGCTTCAAACCCTTGTTGTAATCTATCTTCGGCAACCCTAACCCTACTAGTGTCTATATAAACCAAGGGTTTTTAGTCTTTAGGGCAAGAGAAATATTCATCACCTCATAGCCTTAGGGTTTAGCTCATATAGATCTCGAGGTAGATCAACTCTGTAAACTACATCATACATCCAATAAATCAAGCAGGACGTAGGGTATTACCTCTCCGAGAGGGCCTGAACCTGGGTAAACACGGTGTTCCTCGTCCCTGTTTCCCCATTGATCCTAGAACCACAACTCAGGACCCCCTACCCCGAGGTCTGCCGATTTTGACACCGACACCAACCTTCTCTCTAGCAATTAAACACTTAGCAATGAATAGCGCAAATAATGCACAGAAGGGAACTACAAACTAGTGGTAGTGACACTCGACACGCCCCTCTCATCTCCCACTGACAGAGTACAATAAAAGTCCTCAAACTCTGCAGGCCTAAGCTCTCTTATTTCCTCGTGATACGTCTCCAACGTACCTATACATTTTGATTGTTCCATGCTATTATATTATCTGTCTTGGAAGTTTTATATGCATTAATATGCTATTTTATATTATTTTTGGGACTAACCTATTAACCTAGAGCCCAGTGCCAGTTTCTGTTTTTTTCCTTGTTTTAGAGTTTCGCAGAAAAGGAATACCAAATGGAGTCCAAACGGAATAAAAATTTCGCGATGATTTTTCTTTGACTAGAAGACATCCAGAGGACTTGGAGAGAGGACTTGGAGTGCAAGTCAAGGAAGCCACGAGGCAACCGCAAGGACGAAGGGCGTGCCCAGGGGGTAGGGCGTGCCCCCACCCTTGTGGGCCCCTCGTGACTCCATCGACCTAATTCTTTCACCTATATATACTCGTATACCCCAAAAACATCAGGGGAAGCCACAAAAACACTTTTACACCGCCGCAACCTTCTGTACCTGTGAGATCCCATCTAGGGGCCTTTTCCGGCGTCCTGTCGGAGGGGGATTCTATCACGGAGGGCTTCTACATCAACACCATTGCCCTTCTGATGAAGCGTGAGTAGTTTACCTCAGACCTACGGGTCCATAGCTAGTAGCTAGATGGCTTTCTCTCTCTCTCTCTCTCTTTGATTCTCAATACCATGTTCTCCTCGATGTTCTTGGAGATCTATTCGATGTAATAATTTTTTGCGGTGTGTTTGCCGAGATCCGATGAATTGCGGATTTATGATCAGCTTATCTATGAATATTATCTAAATCTCCTCTGAATTCTTATATGCATGATTTGATATCCTTGCAAGTCTCTTCGAACTATCGATTTGGTTTGGCCAACTAGATTGGTTTTTCTTGCAATGGGAGAAGTGCTTAGCTTTGGGTTCAATCTTGCGGTGTCCTTCCCCAATGACAGTAGGGGCAGCAAGGCACGTATTGTATTGTTGCCATCGAGGATAAAAAGATGGGGTTTTCATCATATTGCTTGAGTTAATTCCTCTACATCATGTCGTCTTGCTTAAAGTGTTACTCCGTTCTTTATGAACTTAATACTCTAGATGCATGCTGGATTGCGGTTGATGTGTGGAGTAATAGTAGTAGATGCAGAATCGTTTCGGTCTACTTGACACGGACGTGATGCCTATATTCATGATCATTGCCTTACATATCGTCATAACCTTGCGCTTTTCTATCAATTGCTCGGCAGTAATTTGTTCACCCACTGTAATATTTTCTATCTTGAGAGAAGCCTCTAGTGAAACCTATGCCCCCCGGGTCTACTTTCCATCATATAAGTTTCCGATCTACAATATTCGTTTCTGATTTACTCTTTTTGCAATCTTTTACTTTCCGATCTATAAACCGAAAATACCAAAAATATTTACTTTACCGTTTATCTATCTCTATCAGATCTCACGTTTGCGAGTAACCGTGAAGGGATTGACAACCCCTTTTTCACGTTGGGTGCAAGTTGTTTGATTGTTTGTGCAGGTATTCGGTGACTTGTTCGTTGTCTCCTACTGGATTGATACCTTTGGTTCTCAAAACTGAGGGAAATACTTACTCTACTTTGTTGCATCACCCTTCCATCTTCAAGGGAAAAACCAACGCAAGCTCAAGAAGTAGCAGCGCTTCACTCCCCGGCAACGACGCTAGAAAAGAGCCTTGATGACCCACAAGTATAGGGGATCAATCGTAGTCCTTTTGATAAGTAAGAGTGTCGAACCCAACGAGGAGTAGAAGAAAATGACAAGTGGTTTGGCAAGAAACCAAAGCGGTCGTTTCAAACTGATAAGCTCGAACCCAAATCGGAGAAGTGCGTCTTCATAGGATACCCAAAAGTAACTGTTGGTTACACCTTCTATCACATGTCCAAATGCCAGATATTTGTTGCTAAAAATGGATCATTTCTAGATAAAGAGTTTCTCTCGAAAGAAGTGAGTGGGAGGAAAGTAGAACTTTATGAGGTAATTGTACCTTCTCCGGAATTGGAAAGTACTTTATCACAAAAATCAGTTCATGTGATTCCTACACCAATTAGTGAGGAAGCTAATGATAATGATGATGAAAGTTCAGATCAAGTTAATACAGAACCTCGTAGGTCTTCCAGAGTACGGTCCACACCAGAGTGGTATGGTAATCCAGTTCTGGAAGTCATGTTACTAGACCATGGTGAACCTACAAACTATGATGAAGCGACGATGAGCCCAGATTCCATGAAATAGCTTGAGGCCATGAAATCTGAGACAGGATCTATGTATGAGAACAAAGTGTGGACTTTGGTGGACTTGCCCGATGATCGGCAAGCTATTAAGAATAAATGGATCTTCAAGAGGAAGACAGACGCTGATAGTAGTGTTGCTATCTACAAAGCTCGAATTGTCGCAAAAGGTTTTCGACAAGTTCAAGGTGTTGACTACAATGAGATTTTCTCACTTGTGTCGATGATTAAAAGTCTGTTCGAATCATGTTAGCAATTGCCACATTTTATGAAATTTGGCAAATGGATGTCAAACCTGCATTCCTTAATCTATTTCTTAAAGAAGAGTTGTATATGATGCCACCAGAAGGTTTTATCGATCCTAAAGGTGTTAACAAGATATGCAAGCTCCAGCGATCCATCTATGGACTGGTGCAAGCATCTCGGAGTTGGAATATACGCTTTGATAAGTTGATCAAAGCATTTAGTTTTATACAGACATTGAGTGGAGCCTGTATTTACAAGAAAGTGAGTCGGAGCACTACAACCTTTTTGATAAGTATATGTGTATGACATATTGTTGATCGGAAATGATGTAGAATTTTCTGGAAAGCATAAAGGAGTGTTTGAAAGGAGTTTTTCAAAGAAAGACCTCCGTGAAGCTGCTTACATATTGAGCATCAAGATCTATAGAGATAGATCAAGACGCTTGATAAGTTTTTTCAATAAGTACATACCTTGACAAGATTTTGAAGTAGTTCAAAATGGAACAGTCAAAGAAGGAGTTCTTGACCGTGTTACAAGGTGTGAAGTTGAGTAAAGACTCAAAACCCGACCACGACAGAAAATAGAAAGAGAATGAAAATTCATTCCCTATACCTCAGTCATAGGTTCTATGAAGTATGCTATGCTGTATACCAGACCTATTGTGAAACTCACCATGAGTTTGGCAAGAGGGTACAATAGTGATCCAGGAGTGGACCACCGTACAGCGGTCAAAAATATCCTTAGTGGAATAAGGAAATGTTTCTTGGTTATGGAGGTGACAAAGAGTTCGTCGTAAAGAGTTACGTCGATGCAAGCTTTGACACCGGTCTGGATGACTCTAAGTCGCGATCAAGATACATATTGAAAGTGGGAGCAATTAGCTAGAGTAGCTCCGTGCAAAGCATTGTAGACATAGAAAATTTGCAAAATACATACGGCTCTGAATGTGACAGAACCATTGACTAAGCTTCCTTCAGAAGCAAAACATGATCACACCTTAGTACTCCTTGGGTGTTAATGACATAACGATGTGAACTAGATTATTGACTCTAGTAAAACCTTTGGGTATTAGTCACATGGTGATGTGAACTAATCACATAGTGATGTGAACTATCGGTGTTAAATCACATGGCGATGTGAACTAGATTATTGAATCTAGTGCAAGTGGGAGACTAAAGGAAATATGCCCTAGAGGCAATAATAAAGTTGTTATTTATATTTCCTTATATCATGATAAATGTTTATTATTCATGCTAGAATTGAATTAACCGAAAACTTAGTACATGTGTGAATGCCTAGATAAACAGAGTGTGCCTAGTATGCCTCTGAAGGAAATATGCCCTAGAGGCAATAATAAAGTTGTTAGTTATATTTCCTTATATCATGATAAATGTTTATTATTCATGCTAGAATTATATTAACTGGAAACTTAGTACGTGTGTGAATACATAGACAAACAGGGTGTCACTAGTATGCCTCTACTTGACTAGCTCGTTAATCAAAGATGGTTATGTTTCCTAACCATAGACATGAGTTGTCATTTAATTAACGGGATCACATCATTAGAGAATGATGTGTTTGACTTGACCCATCCGTTAGCTTAGCATGATGATCATTTAGTTTGTTGCTATTGCTTTCTTTATAACTTATACATGTTCCTATGACTATGAGATTATGCAACTCCCGAATACTGGAGGAACACTTAGTGTGCTATCAAACGTCACAACGTAACTGGGTGATTATAAAGATGCTCTATAGGTGTCTCCGATGGCGTTTGTTGAGTTGGCATAGATCGAGATTATGACTTGTCACTCTGATTGTTGGAGAGGTATCTCTGGGCCCTCTCGGTAATGCACATCACTATAAACCTTGCAAGCAATGTGACTAATGAGTCATGTCTACATAGTTCTCGAACCCATAGGGTCCGCACGCTTAACGTTCGATGACGATTTGTATTATGAGTTATGTGATTTGATGTACCGAAGGTTGTTCGGAGTCCCGGATGAGATCAGGATATGACGAGGAGTCTCGAAATGGTCGATACATAAACATTGATATATTGGAAGGTTATATTCAGACATCGGAAAGGTTCCGAAGTGTGACGGGTATTTTTCGGAGTACCGGGAGGTTCCCGGAACCCCCCGGGGAGTCTATGGGCCTTATTGGGCCATAGTGGAGAAAGAGGGCAGCAATCAAGGTGTGGGGAACGCCCCTAGGCCCAAACTGAATTGGTTTAGGGTTAGGGGGCAGGCCCCCTCTTTCCTTGTCCCCTCCTCCTCTTTCCTCCTTCTCCTAGTAGGAACAGGAAAGGGGGGGGGCAAACCTAATTGGAGTAGGATTGCCCCCCTTGGCGCGCGCCTCCTCCTAGGTCGGCCTCCTCCTCCCTCCCTCCTTTATATACATGGGGAGGGGACACCCCAAAGACACTCCAAGATTTGTCTTAGCCGTGTGCAGTCTACGAGGGTACGTAGACACACTCTCCCCTCTCGTTGCTATGCATCACCTAGATGGATCTTGCGTGTGCGTAGGATTTTTTTTGAAATTACTGCGTTCCCCAACATATATAGGCGAAAGAATTAGGTCGGTGGAGTCACGAGGGCCCTCAAGGGTGGGGGCGCGCCCTCCGCCCTACCCCTGGGCGCGCCCTCCGTCCTTTTGGCCGCCTCGTGGCTCCTCTGACTTCATCTCCAAGTCTCCTGGTTGTCTTTTGGTCCAAGAAAAATCATCGCAAATTTTTATTCCGTTTGGACTCTGTTTGATATTACTTTTATGCAAGACTCAAAAAGAGGGAAAAACAGGGAAAAACAGGAACTGGCACCGGGCTCTAGGTTAATAGGTTAGTCCCAAAATTAATGTAAAATATCATATTAATGCATATAAAACATCAAAAACAGATAATATAATAGCATGGAACAATCCGAAATTATAGATACGTTGGAGATGTATCAAGCGCTCTTGGTAAGTGGAAATTGGTAAGGAAGAAGTATTATTACGTGCTGAAATTTACTTTCACTTGTTACTATGGAAAACAATCCTTTGAGGGGTTTGTTCGGGGTATCTTCACCTCAACCGGAACCACAATTAGTCACCCCTCAACCTACTGCACCTACTGAGAATATTGAATATGAAATTCCTTCGGGTATGATAGAACAACTGCTAGCTAATCCTTATGCAGGAGATGGAATCAGGCATCCTGATATGCACTTGATATATGTGGAAGAAATTTGTGGATATTTAGGCTTGCAGGTTTACCTGAAGATGAAGCTAAGAAGAAGGTTTTCCCTTTATCTTTGAAGGGAAAAGCATTGGCATGGTATAGGCTATGCGATGATATTGGATCTTGGTATTGGAATCGATTAAAATTGGAGTTTCACCAAAAAACTTTATCCTATGCATCTTGTTTATCGTGATCGGAATAAGATATATAATTTTTGGCCTCATGAAGGAGAAAGGATCGCTCTAGCTTCGGGGAGGCTTGTAGCGACTAGACCTCAAACAGTATGATCTCTGTGCATCAGTGTCATCCCTGGATCGGTAATGCTGACACGCACAGTACTTAAGGATTTATAGCAAATTAGCAATCACACACTTATTACATCGAACGTGTCAAAAGAGAACTTATTACAATAAATATGGCTTAAGGCCATCTAAAACAATAACAACGGAAGGCTTGGAAGATAAAGTGAGTCCGTCAACTCCAACGGCATCACTGAGTGAAAGACCACGACCTAAGGCTCCTTACTCGTCGTTTGAAAAGTCTGCAACATGATACATTGCAGCCCGAAACGGGTCAGCACATGGAATATGCTGGCAATGTAACACAAGAGAGAAATAAACAGAATACTACTATCACTACATGCATATATGGCTGGTGGAGGCTGTATGGTTAATATGTTTTGCGGAAAGCCAATTTTTCCCTACTGCAAAGGAATATATTTTATTTAACTACACAGTTTGTTGAAAAACATTGAGAATGGTAAACCCAATCTCAATCCCAATTAAAAGTAATTAATAACCCAACCATATTTATATTAAGAGTGATGAGATCCACATGATAATCCAAGAACTAGATACTCAAGATGTCCATAACCGGGGACACGGCTAACCATGATTAGTTTGTACACTCTGCAGAGGTTTGTGCACTTTTCCCCACAGGACTCGATCTCCTCCATTGAATTTCTCGCACTACATGATGTTTGAGAAATGGATGACCAAGACACAGTCTTTCCGAAGAGGTCCCCTTAACCGATAGATAGGCCTGTACACCTACAATCCCCTACATCTGCTAGCCCATCATGGAAAGGTTTCCCACAACTTACTCAACTATGCCAGAGCCCATAATGGCATGTGGCTGCACACATAATTTCTAGCATGAATAATCTTATGATCCCATTGAGCCTGGGTGGCAGTCCATAGGAGAATCACACGGTACCCCGGGATTTCCAAAAATACTGGCAACACTGGGTTCCCCAGGTGCCTCAATCCACCCTGATGTGTATTAAAGTTGCCACCTTAAGTTAACCATTAATTAACAAAACTGACATCTGTCATGGATACACTCACCCAATCCACGTCTACAAGCATAGCATAGCAATATAAGCAACATAGAAGTAACTCACAAAGGTTTGATAATAAACAGGTGAACAACTAGTACCTCATCTACTTCCCAAAACCCACATATTAGTCAGATCCTAATCATGCAATTTTTTGAGGATTGATCTAATGCAAAAAAAACTGGGTAGTAAAGAGGTATGATCAAAGTGTTACTTGCCTTACTGATGATCCGTGAAACCTAGAGACTCGTAGTAGCACGCTTTGCACTCTGGGTACTCTATCGCAAACAAACAAGCATACAATAAGCAATCAAGCAAGATGCACAGGTAAAACTCAAATAAGAAGATCTAACCAGAAAGTTCAACTTAAGAACTCAGGTTTGCAAAAAGAATCAAAACAAACGTAGCAACAAAACTCAAATTGCAAAAGAAACAAGCCTCGATTACTAATCTGGACTAAAGTAAAATTTTACAATAGCAAAAACTTCTTTAAGTTGATTAAACAAAAAGACGGCTTCGAGACGAAACTCTAGGCGCTTGAATCGCCTGATTCTGATAAACGAGCGAAAAGTTAAAGTAAAACGAAAATCGGATCGGAAATCACAATCGAAAATAATCGCAAAAAGTCCGAGAAAAAGAAAAACTGACGAACAGACTAACAAACGAACGTTCGCTATCTGCGGCTAACGGGCGAAAACCGTTCGTTAAAATGAACGTACGGACGAACGTCCGCTATATAACTAAACCGAAAAAAATAAAAAACCGATCTAATAAAAAAACGCAATTAGGTTTTTACCAAAAAAACCGAACCGGTCAAGGAAAAACCGGTGGCGGCGACGGCGAACTCCGGTGGCTCCGGCGAACTCCGGCGAGGGCAGCATGGCTCCGGCGGGTAGGCGGTGGGGCGGCGTCGTGGCGACAGCGGGCTGCGTCGGCGGCGGCGGCGCGCGGCGCGGGCGGTGGGCTGGCGCGGCTTAGGGTTTCGGCGACAGCGGGCTGGCGGGCTGCGGGGCTGCGCCTCGGCGGCTTATAAAGCCTCCCTCCCGGGCGGAGTCCCGAGCGGATACGGCCCAAAGTCGGTTTCTCTTTTTTTATAAATATTCCGGGAAGAAAAATGAATAAAAGAAATACTAAACGGACTCCAAAAATCCTGAAATAAATTTTCCTCGTCTTCTAAAAATCTACCGGACAAGGTGAACATTTATTTGGGACTCTAATGCAATGTTGAAAAACGCATATTTTTCCTAATTCAAATAAAATAGCGATAAAAATCTGAATAAAACACTTATTTGATTTTAACATTAAATCTCCAATATTTCTTTATTTTGAGGAAGTCATTTTATCCTCTCTCTTTTATTTTTATAAAAGAAATATTTGAAGATAAAATAATTAAAATCAAACGATCCTCTTTTCAAAATTTGAGAAAAACTGAAATATGAAAATAACGAAATTCCCAACTCTCTTCGTGGGTCCTTGGGTTGCGTAGAATTTCTAGGATCAAGCCAAAATACAATAAAATATGATATGCAATGATAACCTAATGTATAACATTCCAAATTTGAAAATTTGGGATGTTACAAGGCTTAAGTCAATGTTATATTCATGCCCCAATCATGAGCTCTTGAAAGAAATTATCATTCAGAATTTTTATGCCCGACTTTCTCATTATGATCGACCCATGCTTGATACTTCTTGTACTGGTTCTTTTATGAAAAAGACTATTGTTTTCTGGTGGGATCTTTTAGGAAGAATTAAATGCAACTCTAAAGATTGGGAACTCAACGTAGGTAAAGAGTCAGGTATTAAGCTTAAGTTTGATTGTGTTAAATCTTTTACGAATACCGATGCTTTTCAAAAGTTTAGCACTAAATATGGACTTGACTCTGAGATAGTAGCCTCTTTCTGTGAATCTTTTGCTACTCATGTTGATCTACCTAAAGAGAAGTGGTTTAAATATCACCTACCTATTAAAGAAGAAATTAAAGAACCAGTAATATCAAAAGATGAAACTATTATCTATAATGTTGATCTAGTTGTTCCTACTACTTATATTGAAAACCACCTTTTCCTGTTAGGTTAAAGGAACATGCTAAAGTTTCGACTGTGGTCAATAGAAATTATATTAGAACACCTAAACTAGCTGAACAAATCAAAGTAGAACCTAGTGTTGCTATGGTTAAAGATCTCCTTGTTGAAAATATAGATGGGCATGTTATTTACTTCTGTGATGAAGCTGCTAGAATTGCCAAACCTGATGAAAAATTATAAACATAGACCTATTATTGGCATGCCTGTTGTCTCAGTTAAAATAGGAGATCACTATTATCATGGTTTATGTGACATAGGTGCTAGCGTGAGTGGTATTCATTTTACCTTATATCAAGAAATTATGAATGACATAGCACCTGTTGAAATAGAAGACATAGATGTTACTATTTAACTTGCTAATAGAGACACCATCACACCACTTGGGTTTGTTAGTGATGTTGAAGTCTTGTGTGGGAAAATAAAATCCCCTACCGATTTTGCTTGTTCTATGTTCCCCATAAGATGACTTTTGCCCCATTATCTTTGGTAGACATTTCTTGAACACCGTTAATGCTATAATAGATTGTGAGAAACAAACTGTCGGTGTTAGCTTTGGTGATGAGTCTCATGAATTTAATTTCGCCAAGTTTAGTAGAAAACCTCATGAAAAAGAATTGCCTGGTAAGGATGAAATTATTGGTCTTGCTTCTATTGTTGTACCTCCTACTGAACCTTTAGAACAATATTTACTAGAGCATGGAAATAATATGCATATGCATGAAAGAAATGAAATAGATAATATTTTCTTTGAACAACGTCCTCTGCTTAAACACAATTTGCCTATTGAAACTCTAGGAGGTCCTCCTCCACCTAAAGGTGATCCTATGTTTGAATTAAAACAATTGCCAGACACTTTGAAATATGCTTATATTGGTGAGAAAAAATATTTATCCTGTTATTATTAGTGCTAACCTTTCAGAACATCAAGAAGAAAGATTATTGGAAGTTCTAAGGAAGCACCGAGCTGCTATTGGATATACTCTTGATGATCTTAAGTGCACCAGTCCCAGTCTATGTCAGTACAAGACTAATATGTAACCTGATGCTAAACCCATTGTTGATCACCAACGTCAGTTAAATCCAAAGATCAAAGAAGTGGTAAGAATGGAAATATTAAAACTTCTAGAAGCGGGTATAATCTATCATATAGCTGATAGTAGATGGGTAAGTCTTGTTCAACGTGTCCCTAAGAAAGGAGGTATTACTATTGTTACTCATGATAAAAATGAACTTATCCCACAATGAATTGTTACAGGCTATAGAATGGCAATTGATTTTAGAAAAATAAATAAAGCAACTAGAAAAGATCATTAACCTCTGCCTTTGATTGATAAAATGCTAAAAAGATTATCTAAGCACACACATTTTTGCTTCCTTTATGGATATTCTGGTTTTTCACAGATACCTGTTTCTCAACCTGATCAAGAAAAATAAATAAAGCTACTAGAAAAGATCATTACCCTGTGCCTTTTATTGATCAAATGCTAGAAAGATTTTGTAAGCACATACACTTTGTTTTCTTGATGAATATTATGGTTTTTCTCAAATACCTGTTTCACAACCTAATCAAGAGAAAACCACTTTTACTTGTCCTTTTGGAACTTATGCTTATAGGCGTATGCCTTTTGGTTTATGCAATGCACCTGCTACCTTTCAAAAATGTCTGGCCCTTCCTAAAAAGATTGTTGAGTATGTGGACTTTCCTAAAGGCTCCTATACGTGACCCTTCCTGAAAAGATGATGAATTGTAGTTGCAAAGTTGACCGAGAACATAGTTTGTTAGTTTCCAATATAGTTTATGCTTTATACTTCGATGTTGTGATGAATTGTTACTTATTCATGAGAATTATATGATAAAAGTTTTATGTTAAAGTTTGTTGCTATTATAATAATTTACATGATGCTTCTATGTTTGTATTTTTTTATCGACACCTCTCTCTCTAAAGCATGTGGACATGTTTTTTGATTTCGGTGTTCGCTTGAGGACAAGCGAGGTATAAGCTCTGGGGAGTTGATACATCCATTTTGCATCATGTTTTCTTACTGTTATTTATAATGTTTTTATCCATAATAATGCTTTTTGGAGTAATTCTAATGCCTTTTCTCTCACAATTTGCAAGGAACACACCAAGAGGGAGAATTCCGGCAACTGGAAATCTGGACCTGGAAAAGCTAGCTATGGGGCGTGAGGAGCTCCAAAAAGCCGAATCCTTCTCCTGGTCGCCTCGGGCCTCCTTTTATAGAAAAAGGGGTTGCCACAATGGCACACAGGAGGCGGAAAGGGTACAGTGATGCGAGGTTATCCCCCGCATTACATGACAAGGCGCATTTAATGCGTCTTGCTTAGGTGTCCTTGCTTTATCGAGGACGGGGGAGAGATCTGTCTTGTCCATCGCCCGCTCCTTCTTGTGTCGACACGCGCCCTGGCCAGTGATGCCTGAGATGCCACATAGGTAGGCAGGCAGCTGAGGTGGCGCAGTGGTGGGTTTTTACGAAGATCTGCAAGCCGCCACGCAGGTGCCTGCCCAGCTGGTTGGGTCGGCAGCTGCATGCATGCGGTGGTGGAGGTTTAGTCGGCGTGGGCCTGCGGGTGTCCTCGGTAAGGGCCTTGCCGGGGCCCCGGCAAGGGTCTTGCCGAGGCGCCTGCTGTCATCCCCAGCAAGCCATTTGCCGGGGACCTTGTGGTCTTCCTCGGCTGGGATCCCGCCAAGGGTTGTCGTCTCCTTAGTGCGTATCTGATCTTGAACGTCTTCACAAAGATCTGCATGTCGCCACGGGGATGTCTCCCGAATCCTTGCCCTTTGGGGGCAGTGGACTCAAGGGTGACTTGCTCCGTAGGTGCGGGACGAGTCGCCGCGGCAAGGGTCTTGCCGGGGCTGCTAGAACTGTCTCCCGGCAAGGATCTTGCCGGGGGAGTCCGCTTCGTCCCCTTTGCTCTTCGTGGTCTTGGCCTTGGCGTCATTCTAGTTCTCTTGAGCGTCGGTCTTACCCTGGCTCACCTCCCTTGCCTTGCTTGGTGTGGTGGTCCCCATGGCTCAGACTGCCCGTGCACAGTTATAGGGGTACAAAAAGTGTACCCCTCTTTTTGTACACCGGCAGGAGGTTCGTTCAAGACCATCCTTGACTCAACTAATAACATCATTACAAGGAACCCAAGGGTCCAGGAGCGGTTTGATCTCCCCTATATTCTTCGTCGTGACCCTGCTGACTGGCGCGAGGACGAGGGAAGCCTCGCCTTGTGTAAGTTGATGCCGCTTGATAATGATACATATGATGTTAAGATGCCATCGCTTGAGGTCAAGGCTTGGGCAGGCGCAAATGGAGATTGGGTTGTTTATATTGGGTACAACTGCGAGTGGGAACTTGTCAATGTGTACACTCGTCACCGGGTTCCACTTCGAAAAATCTCAAACGACTGCCCAGAGGTTGAGTACACCGGTATTCTACGTGAGCTGAAATACGATCATGCTGACTGTCGTCTATGTTAGGTAGCAATTTGTCGAGTTCCCAATCACTCTTGGGGTTATAGGAATGCTTATGTTGTCGCTATCTTCGACAATCTTATTGTTGTCCTTCATGGTTCGACTCGATGGATATTGCTCAAAAATCAGTTTCTATACATGGATGAGTACTGTGATGCAATTCAATACATGGGTCTTGTGTTTGCTGCCACCACTCGTGGCACTGTTTTTGCATGGAATCCTTATGATTTCGATATGTTTGTCTTCCATCGTAATTATAATTGTTTTATCCACATGCATGTGGGTTAGCTAGTTTTCCTTTACTAATTAACCTTCTTGTGTTTCCAAGGTCCTGTGAACATTCCACCACCTATACTCAAAAAATTAATTCACGAGCATGAGGACAAGGAGGATCCATATACTCAGTGGCACCTGGCAACTTATTCCGATGGATCACCTCTTCTTGTCTGTATACGGAGCACTGCTGATGTTACTATGGAAGCAGGTGTTGTCTCGTATTGTAACATCCCAAATTTTCAATTTGGAATGTTATACACTAGATCATCATTGCATATCATATTTATTGCATTTTGGTTGATCCTAGAAATTTCACGCAACTCAAGGACCCTCGAAGAGAGTTGGGAATCTCGTTATTTTCATATTTGAGTTGTCTCAAATTTTGAAAATAGGATCATTTGATTTTATTTATTTTATCTTTAATTATTTCTATTACAAAAATATGAGAGGGGGAATAAAATGACTTTCCCAAAATAAAGAAATATTGAGGATTTAATAAAAAATCAAATAAGATTTATTTTGGTTTTATTTGCTATTTTATTTGAATTTAGGAAAAATGTGCGTTTTTCAAAATTGCATTTAGGCCCCAAATAAATGTTCATCCTGTGCGGCTTGATTTCAGAAGCCGGGGAAATTTTATTTCGGGATTTTTGGAGTCCGTTTAGTAGTCCGTTTGTTTTTTCTGAGCGTAACTATTAAAAAAAATTGAACCGACCTACGGGCCGTGCTAGGCCCGGACTCCTCCAGGCCTCAGCCTTTATAAGCCGCCGGCCCGTCCCGGGCCGAAACACTAGCCGCCCCGCCTCGAACCCTGCGCCGCCGCCGCCGATGCCGCCGCCCCGCCGTACCCCGCCGCCGCGCCCGACGCCGCCGCCCCATGCCGCCTCGCTGGAGCCGCCGCCGCCCATCTCGCCGCCCGCCGCCGCCGCCCCGCCAGACCCCGCCGCCGCCGATGACGCCGCCTCGCCGGAGCCGTCGCCGCCCGTCTCGCCGCCCGAGCCGCCGAGGTTGACCCGCCGCCGGTTTTCCCGAAAAAACCGTTTGGTTTTCGTTCGGTTTTTTTTAGTTTCCGTTTTTTTTCTTTACATCGGTTTTTTTTCGGTTTAGGTTAATTAGCTAGCGTTCGCTCGTTCGTTCGTTTTGACGAATGCGTTCTTCGTTTAGATCCAGTTAACGAATGTTCGTTCGTTAAACTGTTTGTCATTTTTCTTTTTCTCGGATTAAATCCGCGATTTTCTAATCGCGATTTCGGATCTGATTTTCGTTTTAGTTTAACTTTTCGCTCGTTTATCGGAATCAGGCGATTCAAGCGCCTGGAGATTCGTCTCGAAACCCTCTTTCCGCTTAGCCAACTTAAACAAGTTTTTGCCACTGTAAAAATTGCCTTAGATCCAGAATAGTAAACGAAGCCTGTTTCTTTTGCCGTTTGTTTTCCGTTGCTTCGTTCGATTTGATTCTTTTTGCCAACCGGAGTTCCTAAGTTGAACTTTCTGGTTAGATCACTTACTTGAGTTTTACCTGTGCATTAGCTGAGTACTTATTGTATGCTTGTTTGTTTGCGATAGAGTACCCGGAGTGCGCTGCTTGCTACTTCGAATCGCTAGGTTTCCCGGATCATCAGCAAGGCAAGTAACACTTTGATCATGTTTTCCCCCTACCCAGTTTTATTGCATTAGATCAATCCTCACACATTACATGATTAGGATCTAATTAAATTGTGGGTTTGGGATGTAGATGAGGTAGTACCTATTACCTGTTATTAACAAACCTTTGGGAGTTACTTCTATGTTTGCTTAATTATGCCATGCTATGCTAGTAGACATGGATTGGGTGAGTGTATCCATGACAGATGTGAGATTATTAATTAATGGTTTATCTAAGGTGGCAACTTAAATACACATCTAGGTGGATTGAGGCACCTGGGTATTCCAGAGATTGCCTGTTTTTCTTTATGGACCGCCACCCAGGCTCAAAGGGATCATGAGATTATTCATGCTAGAAACTTCCGTGTGCAGCCACAAGCTATTATGGGCTCTAGCATAGTTGACTAAGTTGTGCGAACTCTTACAGTGGTAGACTAGCAGATGTAGGGGATGTAGGTTGGTACGGTCTACCCGTTCGTAAGGTGCTAGCACTTCTAAAAGACTATGTCTCGGTCATCCGTTTCTCAAACACCATGTAGTGCGAGAAATCCAACGGAGGAGATCGAGTCTTGTGGCGAAAAGTGCGCAAACCTCTGCAAAGTGTATAAACTAATCATGGTTAGCCGTGTCCCCGATTATGGACATCTTGAGTATCTAGTACCTGGATTATCATGTGAATCTCAACATGTTACTCTAAAATTTAATTTGTTGGGTTTTGTTTAATGATGATGCTTAATTGGGATTGAGAATGCTATCAACCATTCTCAATGTTTAACAACCACCATGATAGTTAAATAAATTTATTCCTTTGCAGTAGGGAAAAATTGGCTTTACACAAAACTGTAACCATAGAGCTTTCCACCAGCCAAATATGCATATAGTATAGTTGTTTCATTCCATTACTCTCTATGTGTTACTTTGCCAGCATATTCCATGTGCTGACCCGTTTCGGGCTGCAACGTTAATGTTGCAGACTTTTCAGACGACGATTAAGGAGTTTTTAGGTCGTGGTTCTATACTCAGTGATGCCGTTGGAGTTGATGGACTCACTTATCTTCCAAGCCTTCCACTGTTATCGTTATTAGATGGCCTTAAGCCATATTTATTGTAATAAGTTCTCTTTTGAGACACTCGATGTAATAAGTGTGTGATTGTTACTCTGTTATAAATCCTTCAAGTACTGTGTGGTGTCAGCATTACTGATCCAGGGATGACACCTGAGCACAGAGATTGGACCGTTTGAGGTCTGGTCGCTACAAGATGGTATCAGAGCACACGCTGACTATAGGACACGACCACTAAGCTAAAGACCTAGATCACTATTCACTCTCTTCTCTTTTTTGACTTGTCATCTTCTCTAATCTTTTAGGATGACGGATGCAAGGAACAAGTTCACTCAACCGGATGAAGATACACCCTTTGGACGTCACTTGAAGGAAGTTACTAGATACCTGAACATAGGAGTACCAAGCTTCACCGGAACCTACAACGCCACTTTACCTGAAGAGGAGCGCTGGATGATTCAAGTTCAAGTTCCAGGAAGAACGTTCATGCCAGTGACTGAGCCAATAGAGTTTTCTTTTGATGCACCAACTTGGAGTCTAGGAAAGAGCATGGCAGCTCACATCGCCATGGGATGCATTGGAGAAGTCTACCGGAATGATCTCAAGGATACTATCTACCAGATTTGTGGGCGCCGAGATGAGCACTGGGAGATGATCAGCACCAGGAAGGATAGACCAGTTGCAGCTTTTATCCAAGAGTTAAACCAGCACATTCGACGTCAGGAGAACCAGATGTGCGTCGACATGATAGATCTGAAGAACGCAAAGACAAGAATCAAGGAACTAGAGGAAGAACTCGAGACTACACGTGAAGATTATGAAGAGGAAATTGAAGTATTAGTGGAGAAGAATGACGATCTGATCAAGAAGATCGGAATATTTATGGGAGGCCCTACACCGATAGAAGAAGACGAGGAACCCAAGGAGATTCGCCCGGAAGACTACATCATCATCGACGACACCGACTCGGATCCAGATGATAGCGATGATGACTATGTTGATGAAGCTGGAGCAGATATCATGGAGTCTGCAACCGAAGAATATTTCTAGTAGACCACCTCATCAGTAGTAGTAGTCCACCATGTAAATATAGTAGTCCGATCACTTTTTTGATAGTTAGATCGTTTGTATGCCCTTGTTTGATTGTTTGAATGAAGTGAATTGTTTGTTTTGCCTCATCTGCATATGGGTAGTGTTTCTCTATAGACCCCCTCTATTCTTAAATCTCATCTTTTCTAAACCCTCAGATGCCTCTGAGACGTGACCCCAGATTAACCTTCCCACCGGAGCTCACCCAGTTGATCCAGCAGCAGAACACATTGATGCAGTTGCTAGTCCAGAATCAGAATCAGAATTAGGGGAACAACAACAACAACCCACCACCACCACCACCACCTGTTGATCACTTAGCCCGTTTTCTTAGGCTGAATCCGCCGGTGTTTTCCAGTAGCACCGAGCCGATAGTAGCAGATGATTGGCTCCGGAAGACAGCTAGAGAGTTGACCACAGCAGGATGTACGGATGCGGAAAAGGTGAAGTTTGCCGCACATCAGCTTGAAGGACCCACAGCATCATGGTTGGAGAATTTCACAGCCACTTTCCCTGTCGACACTGTCACATGGGACCAGTTTCAGCAGGCTTTTCAAACTGCCCATGTTTCAGCAGGAGCTATGGCCATAAAGAAGCGAGAGTTTCTCAACTTGCGCCAAGGAGGACGGACAGTTGGCCAGTATGTGGAGGACTTTAGTAAATTAGCACGTTATGCCCCAGATGATGTTGCTACAGATGCAGCAAAGCAGGAGAAGTTTCTGGAAGGACTGAATGATGAGTTGAGCATGCATCTGATGGTAGCAACCTTCAACAACTACCAGGAGTTGGTAGATCGTGCTCTTATGATTGAAGGGAAGCAGCAGCAAATTGAGAATCGCAAGAGGAAGTATGGACAAGGAAAGCACAATTCAGGAGCTCAGCAGAAGCCACATTTCACCCCTAGACCGGGAGGACATTTTCGGCATACCCATGGAGGAGGTAGCTCGCACAACCACAATGGCACCAAGAATGGTAATGGGAATGGAGGAAGCAACGGCCAGAACCGCCCCAACCCAACGACCCCAGCCAAGAGAGACCTGAGTCAAGTCACTTGCTTTAAGTGCCTGAAGACCGGACATTATGCCAATGAATGTCCCGAATCCCAGAATGGAAATGACAATGGAAGCTCTGGGAAGAAGCCGAACCCTTTCAATAGGGGACAGGTGAACCACGTTAACGTGGAAGAGGTTAAAGAGCAGCCGGATGCAGTAATCGGTAAGTTTTTGGTTAAGTCATTTACTGCACTTGTTCTTTTTGATACTGGTGCATACCATTCATACATATCAAGGGGATTTGTGGATAAGTATAAACTGCCAACCCAAGCCCTTAGGTCACCCATGTTAGTAACCTCGCCTGGAGCAGAATATATGGCTAGTCTATGGTGTGATCGGTTGCCATTAAGGATTGGTAACTACGTATTTCCCTCAGACCTAATAGTGTTGGAATCTCAAGGATTGGATGTGAGGCATGGATTGGTTGTCATAGTATGAAGGGAATATTGAATGTGCCAGTAAGTCAATTTTGCTTACCACCCCAGAAGGGAGAAGGATCAAGTATGTATCCCGACATGTGCCAAAGAGGACTCAAGCAAAGTGTTTAACAGGAGTTGTGCAGGAAGAAGTACCAGTAGTCAAGGATTTCCCCGAAGTATTTCCAGAAGAGTTGCGAGGCATGCCACCGGATAGAGATATTGAGTTTTTGATTGAGCTTTTGCCAGGCACTGGGCCAATATCAAAGAGACCATATAGGATGCCTGCAAAGGATTTGGTGGAAATTAAGAAGCAAATTAAGGAGTTACTGGATAAAGGATACATTCGCCCAAGTTCTTCACCTTGGGGATCGCCAGTACTTCTAGTGGAAAAGAAGGATGGATCGTTAGGATGGTTGTTGATTATCGGGGATTGAATGAAGTAACCATCAAGAACAAGTACCCACTACCGATGCTCAATGATCTGTTTGATCGATTGCAAGGAGCTAAGGTATTCTCCAAGATCGATCTGCAATCAAGATACCACAAGTTGAAGATTCGGGAATAGGATATACCCAAGACGGCTTTTACCACCAGGTATGGGCTGTACGAGTATACCGTTATGTCATTTGGTCTGACTAACGCACCTGCATATTTTATGAACATGATGAACAAAGTATTTATGGAGTTCTTGGATAAGTTCGTCGTAGTGTTCATTGATGATATCCTGGTTTACTCGAAGAATGAAGAGGAGCATAAGGAGCATTTGCGTTTGGTACTTGGTAAGCTCAGAGAACATCAGTTATATGCCAAGTTTAGCAAATGTGAGTTTTGGTTGAAAGAAGTTGGATTTCTCGGACACGTTATATCCGGAGAAGGTATAGCAGTAGACCCCACTAAAGTTCATACCGTTACCAAGTGGGAAGCGCCAACCACAGTTGGAGAGATCCGGAGTTTTCTTGGACTCGCAGGATACTACCGGAGGTTCATTGAGAATTTCTCAAAGATTGCGAAACCTATGACGGAGTTGTTGAAGAAGGATACCAAGTTCATATGGACTGAGGAATGTGAGGCTAGTTTTCAGGAGTTAAAGAAACATTTGGTTACCTCACCAGTGTTGATTTTACTGGATCAGACCAAGGATTATGAGGTGTATTGTGACGCTTCACGTCGAGGACTTGGAGCAGTGCTTATGCAGGAAGGAAGAGTTGTTTCATATGCCTCACGACAGCTTAAGCCCCATGAGTTGAATTATGCTATGCATGATTTGGAGTTAGCAGCCGTAGTGCATGCATTGAAGACTTGGAGACATTTTCTCATTGGAAACCATTGCGAGGTGTATACGGATCACAAGAGCTTGAAATATATTTTCACACAGAAGGAGTTGAATCTCAGACAAAGGAGATGGTTGGAGCTCATCAAGGATTATGATATGAGATTGCATTATCACCCTGGAAAGGCTAACATAGTAGCTGACGCGTTGAGCCATAAAAGTCATGTCAACACCTTAATGACGGGAGATTTACCAAGTGAGTTAGCCGAAAATCTTCGAGAGCTATGTTTGGAAATAGTCCCGAAGGGCTATGTAGAAGCATTGGAGATTCAGTCTATGTTGATGGATAGGATCAGAGAAGCCCAAAAGACTGACAAGGAGATTGCCTCTATTAAGGAGAAAATGAGCAAAGAAAAAGCTAAGGGATTTTGTGAGGATGAGCACGATACCTTATGGTTTGAAGATCGTGTTTATGTACCAAATGATTCGGAGATCAGGAAGTTAATTTTACAAGAGGCCCATGATTCACCATATTCGATTCACCCAGGAAATACCAAGATGTATTTGGATTTGAAGGATATTTTTTGGTGGACCGGAATGAAGAAGGATATTGCAGAATATGTAGTAGTTTATGATGTATGTGAGAGAGTAAAGGCAGAGCATCAGAAGCCAGCCGGATTGCTACAGCCATTGCCGATACCCGAATGGAAGTGGGATAAGTTATGCATGGATTTTATCACAGGATTGCCTAGAACACGTTCAGGCTATGACTCGATTTGGGTTGTAGTCGATCATTTGACAAAGGAAGCTCATTTCATTCCCGTGAAGACTACATATACCAGTGCAAAGTTGGCAAAGATATACATGACCAGGATCGTATGTCTGCATGGAGTTCCTAGGAGTATAGTATCAGATAGAGGAACCCAATTTACCTCAAAGTTCTGGAATCAGTTGCATGAAACTTTGGGAACCAGACTGGAGTTTAGCATAGCTTTCCACCCACAAACAGATAGACAGACTGAGAGAGTCAATCAAATTTTGGAGGATATGCTAAGAGCTTGTGCGCTAGATTACGGATCTAGTTGGGATGAGAATTTGCCGTATGCAGAGTTCTCTTACAACAACAACTATCAATCCAGTTTGAAGATGGCCCCTTTCGAAGCCTTGTACAGAAGGAGGTGCAGGACCCCATTGTCTTGGGATGAAGTTGGAGACCGCTAGTTGTTTGGACCGGATCTGATAAAGGAGTCTGAACAAAAAGTGAAATTGATTCGCGATAGGCTCAAGGTAGCCCAATCCAGGCAGAAGAGCTATGCAGATTCTAAACGCAAGGAGACAGTTTACGAAGTCGGAGACCGAGTCTATCTTCGAGGATCACCACTTCGAGGAGTTAAGCGCTTTGGAGTTAAGGGAAAGTTAGCGCCACGTTTTGTAGGCCCATACAATGTTTTGGAACGTATGGGAGAAGTAGCCTATAAGTTGGACTTGCCCGAAGGATTGTCAGGAGTTCATGATGTGTTCCACGTTTCCCAGTTGAAGAAGTGCCACGCAGAGATGGCTGATATACCGCTGAGAGATACAGTCTCGCTAGAAGCAATCCAGTTGGACAGTGTTTTGACCTATGAGGAGAAACCAGTTAAGATTCTAGAGTATGCCAGTCGAGTCACCCGCAGTAAGGTTATCAAGTTTTGCAAGGTTCAGTGGAGCCACCACACAGAAGATGATGCCACCTGGGAGCAAGAGGAAGATTTGCTGAAGGACCACCCTCACCTATTTTCTAGCCAACCCGAATCTCGAGGGCGAGATTCATCTTAAGGGGGGTAGGTTTGTAACATCCCAAATTTTCAATTTGGAATGTTATACATTAGATCATCATTGCATATCATATTTATTGCATTTTGGTTGATCCTAGAAATTTCACGCAACTCAAGGACCCTCAGAGAGAGTTGGGAATCTCGTTATTTTCATATTTGAGTTGTCTCAAATTTTTAAAATAGGACCATTTGATTTTATTTATTTTATCTTCAATTATTTCTATTACAAAAATATGAGAGAGGGAATAAAATGACTTTCCCAAAATAAAGAAATGTTGAGGATTTAATTAAAAAATCAAATAAGATTTATTTTGGTTTTATTTGCTATTTTATTTGAATTTAGGAAAAATGCGTGTTTTTCAAAATTGCATTTAGGACCCAAATAAATGTTCATCCTGTGCGGCTTGATTTTAGAAGCTGGGGAAAATTTATTTCGGGATTTTTGGAGTCCGTTTAGTAGTCCTTTTGTTTTTTTCTGAGCGTAACTAATTAAAAAAAACTGAACCGACCTACGGGCCGTGCTAGGCCCGGACTCCTCCAGGCCTCAGCCTTTATAAGCCGCCGGCCCGTCCCGGGCCGAAACCCTAGCCGCCCCGCCTCGAACCCCGCGCCGCCCGCCGCCGCCCCGCGCCGCCCCGCCGGACGCCGCCGCCACCGCCCCGCGCCGCCTCGCCGGAGCCGCCGCTGCCCGTCTCGCCGCCCGCCGCCGCCCCGCCGGACGCCGCCGCCTCGCCGGAGCCACCGCCGCCCGAGCTGCCGAGGTTGACCCGCCGCCGGTTTTCTCGGAAAAACCGTTCGGTTTTCACCGGTTTTTGTTTGTTTTTTTAGTTTCCGTTTTTTTTCTTCTTTAGATCGGTTTTTTTTCGGATTAGGTTAATTAGCGAGAATTCGCTCGTTCGTTTGTTTTAACGAACGCGTTCTTCGTTTAGATCCAGTTAACGAATGTTCGTTCGTTAAACTGTTCGTCATTTTTCTTTTTCTAGAATTAAATCCGTGATTTTCTGATCGCGATTTCTGATCCGATTTTCGTTTTAGTTTAATTTTTCGCTCGTTTATCGGAATCAGGCGATTCAAGCGCCTGGAGTTTCGTCTCGAAACTCTCTTTCCGCTTAGCCAACTTAAACAAGTTTTGGCCACTGTAAAAGTTGCCTTAGATCCAGAATAGTAAACGAAGCATGTTTCTTTTGCCGTTTGTTTTCCGTTGCTTCGTTCGATTTGATTCTTTTTGCCAACCGGAGTTCTCAAGTTGAACTTTCTGGTTAGATCTCTTATTTGAGTTTTACCTGTGCATTAGCTGAGTACTTATTTTATGCTTGTTTGTTTGCGATAGAGTACCCGGAGTGCGCCGCTTGCTACTTCAAATCGCTAGGTTTCCCGGATGATCAGCAAGGCAAGTAACACTTTGATCATGTTTTTCCCTCTACCCAGTTTTATTGCATTAGATCAATCCTCACACATTGCATGATTAGGATCTAATTAAATTGTGGGTTTGGGAAGTAGATGAGGTAGTACCTATTACCTGTTATTAACAAACCTTTGGGAGTTACTTCTATGTTTGCTTAGTTATGCCATGCTATGCTAGTAGACGTGGATTGGGTGAGTGTATCCATGATAGGTGTGAGATTGTTAATTAATGGTTTATCTAAGGTGGCAACTTAAATACACATCTGGGTGGATTGAGGCACCTGGGTATTCCAGCGATTGCCTGTTTTTCTTTATGGACCGCCACCCAGGCTCAAAGGGATCATGAGATTGTTCATGCTAGAAACTTCCGTGTGCAGCCACAAGCTATTATGGGCTCTAGCATAGTTGACTAAGTTGTGTGAACTCTTACAGTGGTAGACTAGCAGATGTAGGGGATGTAGGTTGGTACGGTCTACCCGTTCGTAGGGTGCTAGCGCTTCTGAAAGACTATGTCTCGGTCATCCGTTTCTCAAATACCATGTAGTGCGAGAAATCCAACGGAGGAGGTCGAGTCTTGTGGGGAAAAGTGCGCAAACCTCTGCAGAGTGTATAAACTAATCATGGTTAGCCGTGTCCCCGGTTATGGACATCTTGAGTATCTAGTACCTGGATTATCATGTGAATCTCAACATGTTACTCTAAAATTTAATTTGTTGGGTTTTGTTTAATGATGATGCTTAATTGGGATTGAGAATGCTGTCAACCATTCTCAATGTTTAACAACCACCATGATAGTTAAATAAATTTATTCCTTTGCGGTAGGGAAAAATTGGCTTTACGCAAAACTGTAATCATAGAGCTTTCCACCAGCCAAATATACATATAGTATAGCTATTTCATTCCATTACTCTCTATGTGTTACTTTGCCAGCATATTCCATGTGCTGACCCATTTCGGGCTGCAACGTTAATGTTGCAGACTTTTCAGACGATGATTAAGGAGTTTTTAGGTCGTGGCTCTATACTCAGTGATGTCGTTGGAGTTGATGGACTCACTTATCTTCCAAGCCTTCCGCTGTTATCATTATTAGATGGCCTTAAGCCATATTTATTGTGATAAGTTCTCTTTTGAGACACTCGATGTAATAAGTGTGTGATTGCTACTCTGTTATAAATCCTTCAAGTACTGTGTGGTGTCAGCATTACTGATCCAGGGATGACACTTGAGCACAGAGATTGGACCGTTTGAGGTCTGGTCGCTACACGTATGGTCACACTCTTCGGACCTATTCCAACATCCGTTGCAGGGTATTCGGGATGGATACTAGTGTACTAGCGCCAACACCTTCTTCCTGGTTTAGTATTGAAAGTTTTGGAGGAAACTCGCTCTTCCTTGGACAAAACTATCCAATGATGGTGGAGGGCGATCCAGCTGCCATTGGCACAATGTTACTACCATTTATGAGAAGCAACTGTATCTATACCTCGGACATTACTATGCTTCCCTACCGTCCCAATATGGGTCATGACATAGGCCGCTTCAGCCTCGATGATCAGTCCTGCATTGGTCTCGAGATTGACAGTAGCTGTCCCTTCCCAGAGAATCACGTCTGGTTCAAAGCAAGCGTTTCCAACGCTGACGTGTGGTTGAGCTGAAGTTCATTTCATCGCTCTTTTATTTGTTATGTGAGAAAAAATTTACTAGAATATTTTGGTGGAAATGATCGATAATCCAACGTGTATCCTCATTGTCGTTGTGGGTTGATGACTTGTTGTATGCAATAAATGGTACATTTGCATATGCGTCGATGAACTCACGCCTACTAGTGGTGTCCATATGAACAGTGCTAGTGATTTTAGTTGCAAAAATTAGATAGTGCTAGTGATTTGTAGCTGCATATTTTGACAAATCACAACGTTACAAGGTTGACAAATGTCAATGTTACTAGATAAACAAATGTTAATCTTTCTAGTTTGAGAAATGGCAACATACCCAAAATGACAAATATGCAAATCTTGCCCAATTGTTTGTACGTGGTTGCACACGGGTCATGCAAAACAACCGTTTGCGTTGACCTCACTGACGCCCGCGGCTTCCAGCTCTGCGATAGTGCTCAGCGACCAGCCCGTCAATGCTACGGGGATAGTCACTGGCGCGGGGCGCGGGGATGGGAGCTGGGACGGGAGCGGGGGCAGCAATCACCGTGGCCAGCTTGTTTTGGGCCATGTCCATGAGGCCCCATTCCTCCTTATTTTCTATCTCCTCCAGCTCAGAGTCGACTTCACAAAACTTGAAGACTAGTGGCAGATGATCATTCTGTGCCATGGCGGTGGAGGTCTACGAGGGGGGGAGGGGAATGGGAGGCGAACAGTAAGGCCGCCCGTATTAAACAGCGGCTCGACGCCATTAATGGAGAGGAAGGCGGGCGGCCATGGAAGTCATAGGGCTTGCTTCCCACTGAGGATGCGCAACATATGGCTCGCACGCTTCCTGGTGAGCCTGCGCATTGGAGGACAGCTTGCACGCCTCTCGGTCAGCCTGCGCACAGGACTGCGCTCGCACACCTCCCGTTCAGTCAAGGTCAAGCAGCTGTCCGCACGGCACCTCCTATAGCCTTTAAAACCAAGACATGTGGCGTCACGCGAATGGTTAACAGAACGCACATGATTTGCATTATACAAACGTTTGAGATATTAAAGTGGCAGCTATTTTTCAAAATGCCTTTGTTGGCTGTCATTATCCAAGTGCGCCTTCTCTCAAAAATGGACACGAAAAATACGACATCATGTCGGGTGCCATATTCCATGATAGCATGCCAAGTTTCATGAATTTCAGACGAGTTTTGGATTTCCTAGAATTAAAAAACCAGGCATCTCAATGTTTTGTCGGCAATCAACGGTGCCCTGGTGTTTGAAATTCATTCCCATTTCTTGCATGGGACCTAAGCACATATGATTTCTTATGCTAAAGTAACAATCTATTCACAATGTGAATTATGAATCCGAAACTTCATTGAAAACTAACAAACTATAATCTCAGTCATTGAAGCAATTGCAATTTATCATAACATCAGAAAGAGTCAATATAAGAGCTTTTCAGCAAGTCCACATACTCAACTATCATTTAGTCTTTCACAATTGCTAACACTCACGCAATACTTATGGGTATGGAGCTTTAATCAGACACAGATAAAGATAGGGGCTTATAGTTTTGCCTTCCAACCTTTTACCTCAAGGGTAATGTCAACAATAATAGTTTATGAAAACCCTCATCCAATTAGCTATATATATCAGGATCTTTCCAACACAATGTTCTTGCCAAAGGATAAAATGTAAAAAGGAAAGGTGAAGATCACCATGACTCTTGTATAAAGTATAGGACAAAAATAAAAGATAAGCCCTTCGCAGAGGGAAGCAGAGGTTGTCATGTGTTTTTATGTTTGGATGCACAAAATCTTAATGCAAAAGAACGTAACTTTATATTGCCACTTGTGATATGGACCTTTATTATGCAGTTCGTCGCTTTTATTTCTTCCAGATCACAAGATCGTATAAATCTTATTTTCTCCACACTAGTAGATCATACATATTTAGAGAGCAATTTTTATTGCTTGCAACAATGACAACTTACTCGAAGGATCTTACTCAATCCATAGGTAGATATGGTGGACTCTCATGGAAAAATTGAGTTTAAGGATATTTGGAAGCACAAGTAGTATCTCTACTTGGTGCAAAGAATTTGGCTAGCATGAGTGGAAAATGCAAGCTCAACATGTTGGATGATCCATGACAATATAATTTATTTTGGATGTAAGAAAACATAACCCATTACGTTGTATTCCTTGTCCAACATCAACCTTTTAGCATGTCATAATTTAATGAGTGCTCACAATCATAAAAGATGTCCAAGATAGTATATTTATATGTGAAAACCTCTCTTTCTTTATTACTTCCTATTAATTGCAATGATGACTAAAACTATGTTTGTCAACTCTCAACAACTTTTATTCATCATACTCTTTATATGTGAAGTCATTACTCTCCATAAGATAAATATGATCTCTTTATTTCTTTTTATTCTTTCTCTTTTTTTCTCAAGATCATAGCAAGATAACCAAGCCCTTGACTCAAAACAAATCTTTATTATATATAGCTCATGGACTCGATTACATAGAAGGATCATAAAGCAAAACTCAAAACTAGATCATACTAAACTTTATTCTACTAGATCAAGATATAATCAAAAGGATCAAACTAACAAAAATGGTAAAGATAGAAGTGTGATGGTGATACGATACCAGGGCACTCCCCCAAGCTTGGCAGTTGCCAAGGGGAGTGCCCATACCCGATACTCAGTTCGCCTTTGGTGGTAGTGATGATGGAGTTATTGATGATGTAGGCTTGTCGTCCATCTTCCAAGGCATAGGCTCACCATCATAGAAGGATGATTGAGTCTCTGGGATCCTCAAATCTGTAGCCAAACTCATCCTCTTGAATTTATATTCATACTCACAATTTTGGTTTGCAGGTCATAGATCTGAGCTTGGAGGTGATCAACTTTCTCATGAAGCTTGAAGATGGTCTCCCCAATGTTCTTGGCATCCAACTTGTGATTGTTGGAGAACTCGGCGATCATCATGTGGTTGGCGTCGAGTCCTTGTTCCACCATCCCCTGGCACTTGAAAACTTGTTGCTCCATTGCTTCGAGTCTTGTCTCCACGCTTCCGGTCCTCATTGGTCCCTCAACATCGCGGATGTGCAGCACCCCCTCACGCAACTCAATGGTTTGAGGGTGTTGCAGCACCTCCGCGAGGTAGGGGTTGATGACCCTCTCAAAAAACTTGTCCTTGGGGGCACTTGAAGACGTCATGGTGATCTAGATCTGTCAGAAAAACAGCTCGAAACAAAAATAAGAGATATTTGTGTGGTGCGGTGGTCAAAACCTTCGGGAGATTATATAATGATTTTTTACCGACCAAAAGAAGTATCATGTAAGAAAACAGAGTCCAGAGGGCACACAAGGTGCCCACGAGGCAGGGGGCGCACCCAGGGGGTAGGGCATGCCCTCCACCCTCATGGACGCCTCATGTCCTTTCCGGACTGCTTCTTATTTTCCTATTTTCTTAAATATTCCAAAACGGAGAAAAATTGCTATTAGAACTGTTTTGGAGTCGGTTTACTTACCGTACCACATACCTCTTCCTTTTCGGAGGCTGAAATGTTCTGGAAGGTTTCCCTCATATACTCCTCCGGGGTTACGGTTTACCAGCGATATAATATTTGATTCTTTGACTGTTCACCACCCTCGGATTTGCGCCTTCTAAGTTGTTGATTTTTATTGCACCGGAACGATAGACCTCCTAGATAACGTAAGGACCTTCCCATTTAGAGAGGAGTTTTCCTGCAAAAAATCTTAAACGAGAGTTTTATAACAAAACAAAATCACCTACGTTAAACTCACGTTTTTGTATCCTTTTGTCATGCCATCTTTTAACTTTTTCTTTAAATAGTTTGGCATTTTCATAGGCCTGGGTTCTCCACTCATCAAGTGAGCTAATGTCAAATAGTCTCTTCTCACCGGCAAGTTTGAAATCATAATTGAGCTCTTTAATGGCCCAATATGCCTTATGTTCTAGTTCGAGAGGTAAGTGACATGCTTTTCCATAAACCATTTTATACGGAGACATACCCATAGGATTTTTATACACAGTTCTATAGGCACATAATGCATCATCAAGTTTCTTGGACCAATTCTTTCTAGACCTATTAACAGTTTTTTGCAAAATTAATTTAAGCTCTCTATAACTCAGTTCTACTTCACCACTAGACTATGGGTGATATGGAGATGAAATTCTATGATTAACATCATACTTAGCAAGCATTTTACAAAAGGCACCATGAATAAAATGTGAACCACCATTAGTCATTAAATATCTAGGGACTCCAAACCTCAGAAAAATAACTTCTTTAAGCATCTTAATAGAGGTGTTATGATCAGCACTGCTAGTTGGAATAGCTTCTACCAACACTTAGTAACGTAATCAACATCAACTAAAATATGTGTATACCCATTAGACGAAGGAAAAGGTCCCATATAATCAAAGCCCCAAACATCAAATGGCTCAATAACAAGTGAATAGTTCATAGGCATTTCTTGACGTCTACTAATATTACCAATTCTTTGACATTCATCACAAGACAAGACAAACTTACGGGCATCCTTGAAAAGAGTAGGCCAATAAAAACCGGACTGCAATACCTTATGTGCAGTTCTATCTCCAGCGTGGTGTCCTCCATAAGCCTCGCAGTGACACCTGCGTAGGCTCTGTTCCTATTCATGCTTAGGTACACAACGTCTAATAACACCATTGCTACCTCTTGAGCACTGCGTTGGTTTTCCCCGAAGAGGAAGGGATGACGCAGCAAAGTAGCATAAGTATTTCCCTTAGTTTTTGAGAACCAAGGTATCAATCCAGTAGGAGGCTACGCGCGAGTCCCTCATACCTGCACAAAACAAATAAATCCTCGCAACCAACGCAAATAGGGGTTGTCAATCCCTATAAGGCCACTTACGAGAGTGAGATCTGATAGATATGATAAGATAATATTTTTGGTATTTTTGTCATAAAGATGCAAAGTAAAATAAAGGCAAAGTAAATAGCAAAGGAAATAACTAAGTAGTAGGAGACTAATATGATGAAGATAGACCCGGGGGCCATAGGTTTCACTAGTGGCTTCTCTCGAGAGCATAAGTATTCTACGGTGGGTGAACAAATTACTATTGAGCAATTGACAGAACTGAGCATAGTTATGAGAATATCTAGGTATGATCATGTATATAGGCATCACGTCCGAGACAAGTAGACCGACTCCTGCCTGTATCTACTACTATTACTCCACTCATCGGCCGCTATCCAGCATGCATCTAGAGTATTAAGTTAAAAAAAGGAGTAACGCCTTAAGCAAGATGACATGATGTAGAGGGATAGACTCATGCAATATGAAGAAAACCCCATCTTGTTATCCTCGATGGCAACAATACAATACATGCCTTGCTGCCCCTACTGTCACTGGGAAAGGACACCGCAAGATTGAACCCAAAGCTAAGCACTTCTCCCATTGCAAGAAAGATCAATCTAGTAGGTCAAACCAAACTGATAATTCGAAGAGACTTGCAAAGATAACCAATCATACATAAAAGAATTCAGAGAAGATTCAAATATTGTTCATAGATAGACTTGATCATAAACCCACAATTCATCGATCTCAACAAACACACTGCAAAAAGAAGATTACATCGAACAGTTCTCCACAAGAGAGGGGGAGAACATTGTATTGAGATCCAAAAAGAGAGAAGAAGCCATCTAGCTAATAACTATGGACCCATTGGTCGGAGGTAAACTACTCACACTTCATCGGAGGGGCTATGGTGTTGATGTAGAAGCCCTCCGTGATCGATGCCCCCTTCGGCGGAGCTCCGGAACAGGCCCCAAGATGGGATCTCATGGATGCAGAAAGTTGCGGCAGTGGAATTAGGGTTTTGGCCCCATATCTGATCGTTTGGGGGTACGTAGGTATATATAGGAGGAAGGAGTACGTTGGTGGAGCAACAGGGGGCCCACGAGGGTGGAGGGCGCGCCTGGGGGGGTAGGCGTGCCCCTACCTCGTGGCCTCCTCTTTTGTGTCTTGACGTAGGGTCCAAGTCTCCCGGGTCTTGTTCGTTGAGAAAATCACGTTACCGAATGTTTCATTCCGTTTGGACTTCGTTTGATATTCCTTTTCTTCGAAACCCTAAAATAGGCTAAAAACAGCAATTCTGGGCTGGGCCCCCGGTTAATAGCTTAGTCCCAAAAATAATATAAAAGTGGATAATAAAGCCCAATAATGTCCAAAACAGTAGATAATATAGCATGGAGCAATAAAAAATTATAGATATGTTGGAGACGTATCAAGCATCCCCAAGCTTAATTCCTGCTCGTCCTCGAGTAGGTAAATGATAAAAACAGAATTTTTGATGCGGAGTGCTACTTGGCATAATTTTAATGTAATTCTTCTCAATTGTGGTATGAATATTCAGATCTGAAAGATTCAAGACAAAAGTTCATATTGACATAAAAATAATAATACTTCAAGCATATTAACTAAGCAATTATGTCTTCTCAAAATAACATGGCCAAAGAAAGTTCATCCCTACAAAATCATATAGTTTAGTCATGTTTCATTTTCGTCACACAAGAATGCTCTCATCATGCACAACCCTGATGACAAGCCAAGCAATTGTTTCATACTTTAGTAATCTCAAACCTATAAACTTTCACGCAATATATGAGTGCGAGCCATGGACATAGCACTATGGGTGGAATAAAATATAATGAGGGGGGTTATCTGGAGAAGACAAAAAAGGAGAAAGTCTCACATCAACGAGGCTAATCAATGGGCTATGGAGATGCCCACCGATTGATGTTAATGCAAGGAGTAGGGATTGCCATGCAACGGATGCACTAGAGCTATAAATGTATGAAAGCTCAACAGAAGAAACTAGTGGGTGTGCATCCAACTTGCTTGCTCACGAAGACCTAGGCACTTGAGGAGGCCCATTGTTGGAATATACAAGCCAAGTTCTATAATGAAAAATTCCCACTAGTATATGAAAGTGACAAAACAAGAGACTCTCTATCATGAAGATTACGGTGCTACTTTGAAGCACAAGTGTGGCAAAGGATAGTAACATTGTCCCTTCTCTCTTTTTCTCTCATTTTTTTCTTTTTGGGCCTTTTCCTTTTTTATAGGGCATTTCTATCTTTTTTTATTTATTCCTCACTTGGGACAATGCTCTAGAAAATTATGATCATCACACTTCTATTTATTTACAACTCAATGATTACAACTCGATACTATAACAAAAGATGACTCTATATGGATGCCTCCGGCGGTGTACCGGGATATGCAATGGACCAAGAGTGACATGTATGAAAGAATTATGAATGGTGGCTTTGCCACAAATACTATGTCAACTACATGATCATGCTAAGAAATATGACAATAATGAATGTGTCATGATGAACGGAATGATGGAAAGTTGCATGGCAATATATCTCGGAGTGGCGATGGAAATGCCATAATAGGTAGGTATGGTGGTTGTTTTGAGGAATATATAAGGAGGTTTATGTGTGAAAGAGCATATCATATCACAGGGTTTGGATGCACCGGCGAAGTTTGCGCCATCTCTCAATGTGAGAAAGGGCAATGCACGGTACCGAAGAGGCTAGCAAGGATGGAAGGGTGAGAGTGCGTATAATCCATGGACTCAACATTAGTCATAAAGAACTCACATACTTATTGCAAAAATCTACAGTCATTCAAAACCTCAGTACTACGCACATGCTCCTGGGGGATAGATTGGTAGGAAAAGACCATCGCTCGTCCCCGACCGCCACTCATAAGGAAGACAATCAAATAACACCTCATGTTTCAAATTTGTTGCATAACGTTTACCATACGTGCATGCTACGGGACTTGCAAACTTCAACACAAGTATTTCTCAATTTCACAACTACTCAACTAGCACGACTTTGATATTATTACCTCCATATCTCAAAACAATCATCAAGCATCAAACTTCTCTTAGTATTCAGAACACTCTTAAGAAAATTTTACTAACTTTGAATACCTAGCATATTAGGATTTTAAGCAAATTACCATGCTATTAAGACTCTCAAAATAATCTAAGTGAAGCATGAGAGATCAATAGTTTCTATAAAACAAATCCACCACCGTGCTCTAAAAGATATAAGTGAAGTACTAGAGCAAAACTATATAACTCAAAAGATATAAGCGAATCACATAGAGTATTCTAATAAATTCCAAATCATGTATGGCTCTCTCAAAAGGTGTGTACATCAAGGATGACTGTTGGTTTTCGCTGAAGTGGAAGGGATGATGCAGCAAAGTAGCATACGTATTTCCCTCAGTTTTTGAGAACCAAGGTATCAATCTAGTAGGAGGCTACGCGCGAGTCCCTCGTACCTGCACAAAACAAATAAATCCTCGCAACCAACGCAAATAGGGGTTGTCAATCCCTATAAGGCCACTTACGAGAGTGAGATATGATAGATATGATAAGATAATATTTTTGGTATTTTTGTGATAAAGATGCAAAGTAAAATAAAGGCAAAGTAAATAGCAAAGGAAATAACTAAGTAGTAGGAGATTAATATGATGAAGATAGACCCGGGGGCCATAGGTTTCACTAGTGGCTTCTCTCGAGAGCATAAGTATTCTACGGTGGGTGAACAAATTACTGTTGAGCAATTAACAGAATTGAGCATAGTTATGAGAATATCTAGGTATGATCATGTATATAGGCATCACGTCTGAGACAAGTAGACCAACTCCTGCCTGTATCTACTATTATTATTCCACTCATCGGCCGCTATCCAGCATGCATCTAGAGTATTATGTTAAAAACAGAGTAACGCCTTAAGCAAGATGACATGATGTAGAGGGATAGACTCATGCAATATGAAGAAAACCCCATCTTGTTATCCTCAATGGCAACAATACAATACATGCCTTGCTGCCCCTACTGTCACTAGGAAAGGACACCGCAAGATTGAACCCAAATCTAAGCACTTCTCCCATTCCAAGAAAGATCAATCTAGTAGGCCAAACCAAACTGATAATTCGAAGAGACTTGCAAATATAACCAATCATACATAAAAGAATTGAGAGAAGATTCAAATATTGTTCATAGATAGACTTGGTCATAAACCCACAATTCATCAGTCTCAACAAACACACCGCAAAAAGAAGATTACATCGAATAGTTCTCCACAAGAGAGGGGGAGAACATTGTATTGAGATCCAAAAAGAGAGAAGAAGCCATCTAGCTAATAACTATGGACCCGTAGGTCTGTGGTAAACTACTCACACTTCATCGGAGGGGCTATGGTGTTGATGTAGAAGCCCTCCATGATTGATGCCCCCTCCGGCGGAGCTCCGGAACAGGCCCAAGATGGGATCTCGTGGATACAGAAAGTTGCGGCGGTGGAATTAGGATTTTGGCTCCGTATCTGATCATTTGGGGGTACGTAGGTATATATAGGAGGAAGGAGTATGTCGGTGGAGCAACAGGGGGCCCACGAGGGTGGAGGGCACGCCTGGGGGGGAGGCACGCCCCCTACCTCGTGGCCTCATCTTTTGTGTCTTGACGTAGGGTCCAAGTCTCCCAGGTCTTGTTCGTTGAGAAAATCACGTTCCCGAAGGTTTCATTCCATTTGGACTTCGTTTGATATTCCTTTTCTTCGAAACCCTAAAATAGGCAAAAAAAAATAGCAATTCTGGGCTGGGCCTCCGGCTAATAGGTTAGTCCCAAAAATAATATAAAAGTGGAAAATAAAGCCCAATAATGTCCAAAACAGTAGATAATATAGCATGGAGCAATAAAAAATTATAGATACGTTGGAGACATATCAACCATCTAAAGGTGTGGCTCATCCCAGAAGTAATGTCTTAAATCATAGAAAAACTTTTTCTTTTGCTGGTATGTGAAACTAGGTGGTATAAATTTAGCAACAATGTAATTAGCATAATCAGCATACCATGGAGCAGTACGAGAAGCATTTATGATAGCTAATTGTTCATCGGGAAAGCTATCATCAATAGGTAGTGGGTCATCAACAACATTCTCTAACATAGATAAGTTGTCTGCAATGGGGTTCTCAGCTCCCTTTCTATCTATAATATGCAAATCAAATTCTTGTAGTAGGAGAACCCATCTAATAAGTCTAGGTTTAGCATCATTCTTTTCCATAAGATATTTAATAGCAGCATGATTGGTGTGAACATTTACTTTAGAATTAACAATATAGGGTCTGAACTTATCACAAGCAAATACAACTGCTGAAAATTCCTTTTCAGTAGTGGCATAATTTCTCTGGGCACTATCTAGAGTTTTACTAGCATATTGGATAACATTTATTTTCTTATCAACTATTTGTTCTAGCACATCACTTATAGCATAATCACTAGCATCACACATAATTTCAAAGGGTAAATTCCAATCTGGTGGCTGAACAATAGGTGCAGAAATCAAGGATTTCTTAAGTATTTCAAATGCTTCTACACAATCATCATCAAAGACAAAAGGAACATCCTTTTGTAAGAGATTAGTCAGAGGCCTAGAAATGTTTTAGAAGTCTTTATTGAACCTCCTATAAAAACCGGAATGACCAAGGAAACTTCTTATACCTTTAATGACCTTAGGACACGGCATCTTTTCAATAGCATCAACTTTAGCCTTATCAACTTCAATACCTCTTTCAGAAACTTTATGCCCCAAGACAATACCTTCATTAACCATAAAGTGGCACTTCTCCCAATTCAAGACAAGATTAATTTCTTCACATCTCTGTAAAACTCGATCAAGTTTGCTTAAGCAATCATCAAAAAAAGTTCCATATACAGAGAAATCATCCATGAAAACCTCAACAATCTTTTCACAAAAGTCAAAGAATATAGCAGTCATACATCTTTGAAAGGTAGTAGGTGCATTGCATAAACCAAAAGGCATACGTCTATAAGCAAAGGTACCGAAAGTGCAAGTAAAGGTGGTCTTTTCTTGATCCTATTTTGACACAAGTATTTGAGAGAAACCAGAATAACCATCTAGAAAGAAAAAATGTGTATGTTTAGATGATCTTTCTAGAATTTCATCAATAAAAGGTAAAGGGTAATGATCCCTTTTAATAGCTTTATTTAATTTTCAAAAGTCAATTACCATTCTATAACCTGTAACAATTCTTTGGGGGGTCAATTCATCTTTATCATTAGGAACAACAGTAATGCTTCCCTTCCTAGGGACACAATGGACATGACTTACCCACTGGCTATCAGCAACAGGATAAATTATACCTGCCTCCAGAAGCCTTAGTATTTCATTTCTTACCACTTCTTTCATCTTAGGATTTAACCGTCATTGGTGATCAACAACCGTTTTAGCGTCCTTCTCCAATTTTATTTTGTGCTGGCATAGAGTGGGACTAATGCCCTTGAGATCATCAAGAGTATATCCAATAGCAGCATGGTGCTTCTTCAGAGTTTTCAATAATTTCTCTTCTTCCTGCTCTGAAAGGTTAGCACTACTAATGACAGGATATATCTTCTTTTCATCAAGATAAGCATATTTAAGTGTATCAGGTAATGGTTTAAGCTCAAACACGAGATCACCCTTGGGTGGATGAGGATCCCCTAGAATTTCAACAGGCAAGTTGTGTTTCAAAATAGGTCCCTGTTTAAAGAGTACTTCATCTATTTCCCTTCTTTCATTCATAAACATATCATTTCCATGGTCTAACAAATATTGTTCTAAAGGATCATTAGGAGGCACGGCAATAGAAGCAAGACCAATAATTCCATCTTTACTGGGCAATTCTTTATCATGGGGTTGTCTACGAAATTTAGCAAAATTAAAATCATGAGGCATATCCCCTAAACCAACAGAAACAATATCCTTTTTGCAGTCTATCTTAGCATTAACAGTATTCAAAAAGGGTCTACCAAATATAATGGGACAAAAGTTATCTTGTGGGGAAGCAAGAACAAGAAAATCAGTAGGTTATTTAATTTTTCCACACAAGACTTCAATATCTCTAACAATCCCAACCGCTGAGATAGTATATCTATTGGCAAGCTTAATAGTAGCATCAATATCTTCTATCTCAGCAGGTGCAATATCATGCATAATTTCTTTATATAAGGTATAAGATATTGCACTAACACTAGCACCCATATCACATAATCCATGATAACAGTGATCTCCTATTTTAACAAAAACAACAGGCATGCCAACAACAGATCTATGTTTATGTTTAGTTCGGGTTTAGCAATTCTAGCAGCTTCATCACAAAAGTAAATAACATGCCCATCAATGTTATTGACCAAGAGATCTTTAACCATAGCAATACTAGGTTCAAATTTAATTTTCTTAGAGGGTTTGGGTTTTCTAATATTACTTTTGTTGGCCACAGCTGAAGCTTTAGCATGATCCTTTATTCTAACATGGAAAGGTGGTTTCTCAATATAAGCGGTAGGAACAATAGGATCAACATTATAAGTGATAGTCTTTTCTTCAACTTTAATAGGTTCAACTACCTTTACTTAAATGGGAGGATGATATTTAAGCCACTTCTCCTTAGGGAGATCAACATGAGTAGCAAATGATTCACAGAAAGAAGCTACTATCTCGAATTCAAGTCCATATTTAGTGCCAAATTCAGGAAAAACATCGGTATCCATAAAAGACTTAACACAATCAAACTTAGGTGTTATACCTGACTCCTTACCTTCGTCAAGTTCCCAATCTCCAGAGTTGCATTTAATTCTTTCCAATAAATCCCATCTGAATTCAATAGTCTTCATCATAAAAGAACCAGTACAAGAAGTATCGAGCATGGAGCGACTATTGAGAGAAAGCCGAGCATAAATTTTTTGAATAATAATTTCTCTTGAGAGATCATGATTGGGGCATGAATATAACATTTACTTAAGCCTCCCCCAAGCCTGAGCGATGCTTTCTCCTTCGCGAGGCCAAAAATTATATATATAATTACGATCACGATGAACCAGATGCATATGATAAAACTTCTGATGAAATTCCAATTTCAATCGGTTGTAGTTCCATGATCTAATATCATCGCATAGCCTAAACCATGTCAATACCTTTCCCTTGAAATATAAAGGAAAGAACTTCTTCTTGATAACATCCCCGGGCATACCTGCAAGCTTAAATAGATTAGGTGCAATTCGGGATGTAATGTTCCATCTCCTGTAAAAGGATTAGCTAGCAGTTTCTCTATCATTCCCGAAGGAATATCAAAGTAAACATTTTCAGTAGGTTTAGTAGGTTGAGGAGCAACTCTTTGCTCTACAGGTCGGGGTTAAGATACCCCGAACAAGCCCCTCAAAGGATTACTTTCCATAGTAACCAGTGGCAGTAAATTTCAGCACACTATATAAATTTTTCCTTACCAAAGGTGCTTCACTCCCCAGCAACGGTGCCAGAAAAGAGTCTTCATGACCCACAAGTATAGGGGATCTATCGTAGTACTTTAGATAAGTAAGAGTGTCGAACCCAACGAGGAGCAGAAGGAAATGATAAGCAGTTTCAGTAAGGTATTCTCTACAAGAACTTAAATTATCAGTAACAGATAGTTTTGTGATAAGGTAATTCGTAAAGGGTAACAAGTAACAAAAGTAAACAAGGTACAGCAAGGTGTCCCAATCCTTTTTGTTGCAAAGGACAAGCCTGGACAAACTCTTATATAAATGAAAGCGCTCTCGAGGACACATGGGAATTATCGTCAAGCTAGTTTTCATCATGCTCATATGATCCGCGTTCATTACTTTGATAATTTGATATGTGGGTGGACCAGTGCTTGGGTACTGCCCTTCCTTAGACAAGCATCCCACTTATGATTAACCCCTCTTGCAAGCATCCGTAACTACAAAAGAAGTATTAAGGTACACCTAACCATAGCATGAAACATGTGGATCCAAATCAGCCCCTTACTAAGCAACGCATAAACTAGGGTTTAAGCTTCTGTCACTCTAGCAACCCATCATCTACTTATTACTTCCCAATGCCTTCCCCTAGGCCCAAATAATGGTAAAGTGTCATGTAGTTGATGTTCACATAACACCACTAGAGGAAAGACAACATACATCTCATCAAAATATCGAACGAATACCAAATTCACATGACTACTTATAGAAAGACTTCTCCCATGTCCTCAGGAACAAACGTAACTACTCATGAATCATATTCATGTTCATAATCAAAGGAGTTTTAATATGCATAAAGGATCTAAACATATAATCTTCCACCGAATAAACCAACTAGAATCAACTACAAGGAGTAATCAACAGTACTGGCAACCCACAAGTACCAATCTGAGGTTTTGAGACAAAGACCAGATACAGGAGATGAACTTGGGTTTGAGAGGAGATGGTGTTGGTGAAGATGTTGATGGCGATTGACCCCCTCCCGATGAGAGGATCGATGGTGATCACGATGGCGATGATTTCCCCCACCCGGAGGGATGTTTTCCCGGCAGAACAGCTCCGCCGGAGCCCTAGATTGGTTCCGCCAAGGTTTCGCCTCGAGACGGTGGCGCTTCGTCCCAAAAGCTTTATTATCATTTTTCCAGGGCGAAAAACTTCATAGAGCAAAAGATGGGCACCGTAGGCCTGCCAGGGGGCCCACGAGGCAGGGGCCGTGCATAGGGGGTAGGGCGAGCCCCCACCCTCATGGATGGTGGGTGGCCCCCTCTGGTGCTTTTTTCACCCAATATTCTTTATATATTCCAAAACTGACTTCTGTGGAGTTTTTGGACTTTTGGAGTTGTGCAGAATATGTCTCTAATATTTGCTCCTTTTCCAGCCCAGAATTCCAACTGCCGGCATTCTCCCTCTTCGTGCAAACCTTATAAAATAAGAGAGAAAAGACATAAGTATTGTGACATAATATGTAATAACAGTCCATAATGCAATAAATATCGATATAAAAGCATGATGCAAATTGGACGTATCACGTGTCAAGCACACTAGCTCGCTCCCCCAAAACTCCCGCCTCTGCATCCCTTGCAATCTCGAAAATATTTACTGACTGGAAGGTTTTAATGTTTGATAGCACAAGATTAGTATGTGCAGACCGTGTGCGATGTCTGTTACTCCCGCTCTGCTTCAGTCCCTTGATTCAAATTTTCAGTAGCCCCGACATTTTCAGTAGCCACTACATCCCTCGCAATCTCAAAAATATCTGATCGCCCTTGATCCAAATTTTCAGTAGCCCCTCCTTGTTACTCCCGCCTAGTAAAATTTTCAGTTGCCGCAGTATTTCCTCAAACACTACCTCCACTCACACAAACACACACAACCCTCGAAACCATTGGTAGGTCGCCGCCATCGCCGGCGCCTCCATCCTCTACCTCTGATGTGATAGCCTGGCTTATTAGGGATGATAGACTACTCATATCAATAAGGAATTCCTTCTTTTCCGAGAGCCCATTCGGACAGAACTCCAAAGTTAAGCGTGCTTAGCTTGGAGTAGTTTTAGGATGGGTGACCGACCGGGAAGTTGCTCCCGGGTGTGCACGAGTGAGGACAAAGTGCGCAGAAAAGACTAGTATTGATCTGTGGGGCCAGTCTAGATCCCGCCAGGAGTAACGACCACCGGCGGGTTTGTCCAGGGCATTACAAGTTGGTATCAGAGCCGACCCTCGCGGTTACACGGATGGTTGCGGATAGGTGCGTGGTCATGTTGTTCATGACGTTTGTGACCCGTCGTGGCACACGGCATGGCACATGTACTAGACTGGAAGCACAGACGTATGTGCCAAGAGGGAACGTTCCTGTGGTACGACGAGGACGTCGGTTCCTCTGAGTGGGGGTGTACGTGATAGCCTGGCTTATTAGGGATGATAGACTACTCATATCAATAAGGAATTACCTCTTTTCCGGGAGCCCATTCGGACAGAACTCCAAAGTTAAGCGTGCTCAGCTTGGAGTAGTTTCAGGATGGGTGACCGGCCGGGAAGTTGCTCCCGGGTGTGCACGAGTGAGGACAAAGTGCGCAGAAAAGACTAGTATTGATCTGTGGGGCCAGTCTACATCTCGCCAGGAGTAACGGCCACCGGCGGGTGTGTCTGGGGCGTTACATCTGCCTGTGTGCCAGGGAGCTCGAGTAGCCAATGGCCAAAAAGAGGTTTATCGCGGCCTTTTCGTCTGGCGCCGGTGAGGTGTCCCCATTGTCCTCCGCGGGCCCGATCCGCCGTCGCCGGTCCCCCGATCCGCCGTGCCCCTACGCCGGTTCAAGGACTTCCCAGTCCTCCTCCGGACCCGGCAGCCGACGAAGTCCTACCTCGGGGTCCGGTAGCGGCTGTGGGGGACGTGGGTCACCGAGATTACAGATCGAGAGATCCACACCTGCCGGTGGCTCGGTAGCTTCCACACGGCCGAGCTCGCGGCCTTGGAGTACGACCGCTGGCAGGTCCGCTACGACGGCGCAGCGGCTAGGCTCAATTTCCCCTTCGGCACACGTCCGGTCCACCTTGTTCCGCCGGAGCCAGGGGTGGTGATCTCGGCTATGGTGCGGGAGGACCACGAGGCGTGGGAGCGTCTCGAGGCCGAGGCCGCTGACGAGGCCTACATGCAAGAGTTCTGCCGGCAGCACCCGGAGCTCGTGGAGGCGGAGCGGGCGATCTTTGCCGGCGCAGAGGGCGGCAAGGTTATTGCGCTCTCCTCCGATAGTGAGGTCGAAGGTGGCGAGGACGGCGGCGCGGAGGGCGGCGAGGTTATCGCGCTCTCCTCTGATGACGAGGTTGAAGGCGGCGGCGATGGCGGTGCGGAGGGCGTCCAGGTGGGCCTCGAGGACGAGGAGATCGACGTCGAAGAGTGGAGGAGTGCCTTCCCCAATGACCCCAACAATGGTACTAGCCCGGACTCGGCTCGCGGCACACCGTACGTGACGAGGAAGGATTGGCTCGACCTCTACTTCGACTGAAAGTAGTTTAGCTTAGTTTAAATTTATGTTTTATGTTTGATTATGCAAAACTATCTATGTTTATGTTTGAATGCATGCTACTTTCGGTTGAACCTGCTTTGAACTTGATCAAATTGAAGTTTAGGGGATCGACTAGAAAAGGCTAAAAATTGCTGGAGTATATATATATCCACTAAGGGTTTTAGTCCTTTAACTTTTTAAGGATCGCCTAGAGATGTCCTTATGACTTGTTTATTTCAGTTCTTCACAATGTGATGCTCTATATGTGCAACTATTTGCTGTGCAGTTCAAGTTCATCAATAACAATTTCAACAATAACATTATGAATTATGATATTTGGTTGCTGTTAAGGATATTGCAGTTAACATGCCTTTTCATTTTTCAATTGTTGTTTAGCAACATGCATTGTACTGAATGACTAAATATGCAATCCCAGGCTACATAGCAACAAGGAAGAGTGTTACCTTAATGTTCTGATGATGTCTAGATATACATGTAATAGAATCTTATATAATGGGATGGATGGAGTGTTGTACTACACCATTTTTCAATTGTTTTTTAGCTTCTAATATTAACTTGGTGCTTTTAGGTACATATATCATTGCCAAAGAACCACACTTCGACCCTTTCTACGTATGGGGCAATGAGATATCCATGAACTAGCATCAAGTTAGGAAATTGATAAAGATTGTTACTAAAATGGGTCAAAAGATGTCAATCGAACTATTTGTTTACACTTTATGCAAGACAATAGTGAACTGCGGGATGGTAACTAAGAACCCTGTAGCCTTCTTTTTACTGCCCATAATGAGTTGTGTTAGATGACAATATCTGAATCTTTTTTTCTTTTGCAGTGGATCCTCAAGCAGATTACTCAAGATTACCTCTCAAACTACATGATTGGCGGCCAACCATCACAAGGGGTTGGACTAGAATCCTGCATGCCTTCTGCATCTAGGAGAGCACAATAGGGTCATTCCGCTTCACCTTGTTCAGCAACTGGAATGTCTGTTGCCTCTTTCTTTACCATCAACAATAGTACAAGTATAGAACCCTAGTACATCATTCTTTATTTGGTGCTTCTGTAGTTCTTAAAAATATGTACATGTGAATCGAATAATGCATTGGTTGCTTGAACCTGATGGATATGAATAAAGCTATAGCCTACTTTCAAGTTTAAATTAGGTACAATTTTAAATAGCAGCAATTAAATTAGGGCGAAATTACGTTGTGCAGGTCATTACGGCACACGTGGTTGGTAAAACACAAACGTTTGCGGTATACACCATAATCCGAAACGGTTCATAGAGAGGAAACGTGTGCAAGCATGCACACAGTTGCCGTTTGCAAAGCGTGTGTGTGATGTTAGACACTATCACATACGGTGCGGGAAAACTAAATGTGTGTGATTGTCTACCTATCGTACACGATTTATAATCATGAACTGTTTGTGATGTACCGGGCATCGTAAAACTTGCGTGCCTAGAATCTACCTAGAAAACTTCCGTGCCTGGAATCTGCCTGGTTTTAGGTAGAACCACAAAACTCCGACTACGATGGCAATGCGAGCACAAACGAGTAGCAAGGATGAAGCGTTTGGGATATTCGAGATATCAGAAACAATTATATAGGGACAACTGTATGCATCAAGGCTCCCTATCCCCGACGGTTTTTGGGTCGTGTGGGAAGGACCCCCCTATCGCCCACACTCACTTGGAGACGATTGCATATGCCGTCGCGGAAAGGGGTTAAAAACTGTTTGTTTAGGACCGACGTGCACCAGTGCCACCTGGGCGCACCAGCCCCCTTGGCGCGCCCTGGTGAGTTGTGGCCTCCTTGGCCCTCCTCCGGTGCCCATATTTTGGTATACAAGTGATTTTGACCTAGAAAAAAATAAGGGGGAGACTTTTGGGACAAAGTGCCGCCGCCTCGAGGCGGAACTTGGGCAGGAGCACTTTTGCCCTTCGGCCGAGCGATTACGCCGGGGGAACTTCCCTCCCGGAGGGGGAAATCATCGTCATCATCATCACCAACAACTCTCCCATCTTGGGGAGGGCAATCTCCATCAACATCTTCACCATCACCATCTCATCTCAAACCCTAGTTCATCTCTTGTATGCAATCTTGTTACCGGAACTATAGATTGTTGCTAGGGGGTGACGAGTAGTGTTGATTACATCTTGTAGTTGATTACTATATGGTTTATTTGGTGGAAGATTATATGTTCAGATCCATTATGCATATTAATACCCCTCTGATCATGAGCATGTTTATTGTTTGTGAGTAGTTACCTTCGTTCTCGAGGTCACGGGATAAATCATGTGGCAAGTAATCATGTGAATTTGATATGTGTTCGATATTTTGATAGTATGTATGTTGTGATTCCCTTAGTGGTGTCATGTGAACATCGACTACATGACACTTCACCATATTTGTGCCTAAGGGAATGCATTGTGGAGTATTAAATAGATGGTGGGTTGCGAGAGTGACAGAAACTTAAACCCTAGATTATGCACAATTCCGTAAGGGACCGATTGGATCCTAGAGTTTAATGCTATGGTTAGAATTTATTCTTAATACTTTTCTCGTAGTTACGGATTCTTGCAGGAGGGTTAATCATAAGTAGGAGGTTTTTTCAAGTAAGAACATCACCTAAGCACCGGTCCACCCACATATCAAATTATCAAAGTAGCGAACACAAATCAAACCAACATGATGAAAGTGACTAGATGAAATTCCCGTGTACCCTCAAGAACGCTTTGCTTATTATAAGAGACCGTTTTGGCCTGTCCTTTTCCTCAAATGGATTGGTCTACCTTGCTGCATACTTGTTACTATTATCGTTACTTGCTCGTTACAAACTATCGTACTATCAAACTACCCGCTACTTACAATTTCAGCACTTGCAAACACTACCTCACTGAAAACTACTTGTCATTTCCTTCTGCTCCTCGTTGGGTTCGACACTCTTACTTATCGAAAAGTGCTACAATTGATCCCCTATACATGCGGGTCATCAGTGGATGATCAGGAAAAGCATTAAGCAATTGGAGAAGCCTCCCTCAAGCTTTTGGGAGACTCTCTTCTTCAATTTGCACAAAGTTAAATATTTCCTGTAAGGCAGCTTGTTTCTTACGAGAATGAAAATGTTTTTCAGAGTAGTAACAAATCATATCCTGGGGACTACACACACAACCAGGAGCAAGAGTATCGTACCATATCTTAGCATCACCCTTTACTGAGAACGAAAATAATTTGAGGATGTAATAGTAGCGAATTTTCTCATCACGAGAAAATTTGGCGGCGATATCATTTAATAATATTTCCTATAAGGTGTGTGTGACGCCCCAAGACCGGTGCTCTAGATGCCTTCCATGGTTTCTGAGATTCGTTGTGTGATTTGTTTTGCTTGTTGCATTCATCATTGCATATTTTGCATTGCATCATGTCATCATGTCATTAATCTTTGCAACTCCAATAAATAAATCATATGGATCTTCGGTCGATTTAAGTTGAGGGAATTCACATGGTGGTTTCTTTAAAACATACGCTCCCGATATTTAGGGAGCTATTATAAAATATTCCATTTTTCGAAATCACCGGAACACACTTGCAAAACAATTCCCATGCCTATTCCACTTCAAGTTTCACCTCCAAACCTTGCAAACAATTATCTATATCTTTTATCGAGGTCTCCTCCAAAAATCCTCATCATTTTTTGGGATCTTCTAAATATTATCCTAGTTCAAACCATATGAATTTAAATTCAAATGGATCTGAATTTAAATCTTTCAATCAGGCAACTTGTATTTTTCCTGGATCAAGACCTTTTCTTGCGAGTCCAAGAAATTTAAGTTCTTCCACAAAGTCTTTCCCTAACCGTCTCTTTCTATTTTTCTTCTTGTCGGTGTCAAAATGGGCGGATCTCGGGTAGGGGGTTCCGAACTGTGCGTCTAAGGTGGATGGTAACAGGAGGCAGGGGACATGATGTTTTACCCAGGTTCGGGCCCTCTTGATGGAGGTAAAACCCTACGTCCTTCTTGATTTATTCTTGATGATATGGGTATTACAAGAGTTGATCTACCACGAGATCGGAGAGGCTAAACCCTAGAAGCTAGCCTATGGTATGATTGTATGTATATGTTCTCTATCGACTAGCCTGGCCTCGGTTTATATAATGCACCAAAGGCCTAGGATAACAAGAGTCCTAGCCGAATATGCCGGTGGGGAGGAGTCCTTGTCTTGATCACCAAGTCTTGTGGAATCTTCCATGTACGCGGCAGCTGTCCGAACTGGCCCATGAGTATACGGCCAGGGGGGTCCTCGGCCCAATCTCATAGATCGGGAGATGACGTGTTGAGTACCCCCTAGTCCAGGACACCGTCAGTAGCCCCCTGAACCGGTCTTCAAGTTAGGGATGCTCCTCGATTCTTCCGAACTGATCTTCATCTTCGATTGTCGGTCTTGAAAACTGGTTCAACAAATCTTCTCATCTTCGATCTTGAGGATTGCCGAAATGCATTCGACGAGTTTACACGTCGAGTATCCGAGGAGCCCCTTTAAGTTTCCGGCCTTTATCAATGCCTTTTTATTTTTATGCCACACCTCAGGTTTGAAGTTGTTCCCGGGAGGCAGTGTCCTCTTGCGTCCGAGCTCTAACGCCGGACTGCATTCGAGGTATCTTTTGCAGCCGAGCACCAATGCCGGACTACTTCCGAGCTCCAATGCCGAAATGTATCCGAGCTCCAACGCCGGACTATATCCAAGATGTCATAGATCATCTTGGTCCAAAAAAGTTGAAGGAGTTTAGCCGAGCTTAATGCTGGAAATGCCCTCTATGGAGCCAGCCACTAGCGCCCGAGCTTTATGCCGGACTGCTTCCGAGGTGGTGCACCACCCCGACTGTGGGCCAATTTTTTGTCAATATTTTTGATTGGTGCAATTTATTCTCTGCCGAGATATATAGCCAGTAGCCCTCAAGGTGTGTATCGGTCTAAAACCCAAGATGCACCTGAAGGATGACGTAAGACCGCTGATCCCAGTAGCCGCTGAGACTCAGGTTGATTTGTAAAATCGGCCTGAGGATCAAGTCCTAGCTCGACAGAATACTTCGGGACACAAAAAGCGGCGTGCTCAGTCCTCGAGACTCAGGTTGGGTGCGGCCGACCAACCTGAGGATCAAAATCTCGTTGGAAACTGTATTGCACTTAAAATTTTCTGCATTGAACAGGCAATGCAGTAGCCCCCGAGACACTGGTCGGGTGTCAACACCAGATCAGGGGATTGCCCAGTAGCCCCCGAGCCTTAATGCGGGCACGGGTGGCCGAATTAAGGATCGATATCCATAGTAAAATCACAAATTATGTGTAATGACTCTATGTATCCAAGTACTTTACATCATTAATGCTCAGATCCGCATTGTACAAAACTTTGTTGACTGACCATCGGCTTCCACCTCCTCGGCCAGTAGCCAAGGATTGTTTGTCCTACTTTATAAAGCCTTTATGAGGGCAAGACAAACAAGGCAATCTGGCCATACGGTTTTATAAACAAAGGTACGCAGAGAGATATGTTATATTACTATTTAACATAAGAAATGTCTTCCAAAGAAAATAGTCCCGCTATCGGTTCCTTTCTTTGGGTTGTCATGCTAAGCATGATCATGAAACTCAGCTCTAATGTAAGAGCAAAATATCGAGGATTTAGTTTGGGGGGCCAATTAATAGCCCCCGTTAGTGTTCGGCGACAGTCGAGGTCAAGCCGTAAACACTTCGGCCATTGTTATGAATGGCCCGTCATTTAACACAGTCATCAGATCGCTGGCCAGTTTACGCTTATTGTGACAGTCAGTTTTCGGCTTTCTCGACTGAGGTGCTTAACCATGTGAGCTAGAAGCACAATCGTAGTGGTTCTCCCTTTGCACGCCTAGCCGAACAAAGCGGAACGTAGGAAGCAAGTGCAGGAGCCGGGCAACCCAACTATTGACCGAAGACACAATTCGAAACCGATGCATATATAGCAATATCCGAGAATGTTTTTGCCGAATCTCTAAAGGTTTCCGGCATTGCACTGTGAGACTTGTGCTGAAAACACACAAATAGTTTAAAAGTGTCATAAGCTTGGAAAACCAAAAAATGTCAGTAAAAACTTGACGTCCGAACAAGATCAAGTGTTCGGTGCCAATCCGAAAATTGGTCTTAGAAAAAAAGAGTGCTTCTGTTGTGCTTTAACATGTCACATCCTATCTCAAGACTTCAAGTGGGTCAGCCTACGGCTTCAACCTCCTATCCCGAAGGCGGAGTACTTCTCATTAGGCCAGTTTAGCAAACTAAACTCTAGTGGCTTTGAGAGAGAAATTAGGCTCCCCGGCTAGTGACCACAAACTCGTGTCGAAAAAAGGAGTGATGAATAATAATAGTAATAAAAACTTTGCAACAACTAAGAAGAAGAACACTTATTATAAAACGGCTCATATAAATTTAAGAGCCCCCAAGTGACTTGGGTAAAAGAATTTTATGTATAATGATTGTATGTACCGAAGTACTAATATCATATCTTTGTTCACCCGAACTTTAAACGCGTCTTAACCGACCGTCAGCTTCTCCCTCTTCGGTCAAGGACCGAAAAGTGTTATGTACTCCACCTGTCGAGAATATCGACAGTGTTTCCGATAACCAGGCAACCGGGCCATAAGGCTGTAACAGACAAAGCGCGCTCAGGGAACTTATGCTATATTACAGACGAAGTGTAAGAAGCATCTTCGAAGAAAATAGTGCCCCCACTGATACCTTTCTTCGGTGCTCATTATTACTATGAGACTTGTGCAATAGATTTTTTGCACTCATGAGTTCCGTTGTGTGCCGACCATGATTGAAAACAATAAGAGCGCTAGCTTTCGGCTTCACCCAGTCTGAGGTCAGAGCTTGGAAGACCCGGTCGTGACAATCACAGAGGTGCTCCCTTTACTCCCTAACCGAACAATCGGGAACGTAGGGGTAAGCACAGGAGCCAGGCAACCCAGCTTGCAAATCGCTTAAGTCAATATGGTGCATATTGTGGCGTAATACACGAACAAGGAACGAAGCCGTACAAGTATAATCATATGCAAGAGGAAAAGCTTCATAAAGGAAGCCCCCAAATAAACGGGGTATTTGAATTTGTGCGTCACAAACAAAGTTTGGACAAGGAACATTTTTTACAAGCAACTTTTTTTCCAAAAAAGTATAATGCTTGGTCGAACCGAACACAAGTTACAAAATTAAAACTTTGAGCATGAAGGCAACTTAGCTGCTTAATGTGTTCGGTATTGATGACGCAGTCCGAGCTTGATGCGGGACGAGGTTTCGTCCCCCAAGCCGGTCCCGAGGTGGCGGAGCAAAGGGCTCGTCACTCCGAAGTGGTGACATAGCACGGTCAATGCAGGCCGACAGAGTGATGCCGAAGTCCCCGGCATGGGGTAATGAAGTGTTGACGAAGCCCCCCGTCCAGCCGAGGTGACGTGGTATGTCAGTACGCCGAGTTGACGATACTTCCCAACCCGGATCATTTTCCTGTGCACAAAAAATAGTGCAAACCGGAGATAATAGTAATGATAATAATAATAATAAATGGTGCATAATAAATAATTTATGCAAAGTGAGTAATAAAATAAATATGGCCTGGCGCCGAAGTCAATGTCGATGCAGGGCGTCGGCGTGATGCGGTAATGGTGTGGCAAAGCCTGAATTCACAGGTCGGTCCGAGTTCCGGATGCGGCGTTCGCCGGACTATGTACGGAAACTGACCGAACCACCACGCGACTGTCGTTAATGCGGACATCATTCGATAGACCTGTGTACAGGAACAAACTAGAGTAATGATTTCTTGGGAAAATAAACTCCAACAAGCAAAAATTACTAGGATTAATAGCACCTGGTTTATTTGTTGTAGCAATCCGAAGAAAGGTGACTCCCAAAATCGGGACTCGATTCGCACACCCATTGCCTGATGGGTGATAAAGCGACGGCATGGCGATGCTGGCAAAGGTTGGCTTGCGGAGGCAAAGCCCTCGGTCCAGCTATCGTGACAAAGCTGGTCGGCTAGTGACGCTGAAGTCTCCGGAGTAGGTTGATGAAGAGATGGCAAAGCCCCCGGTCCAGCCGAGATGTCGAAGCCTCGATGTCAACCGATGAGTCGAAGTTGGTCGGCATGATGGACATCGGCTTCAAGAAGCGATAGTGCGGCCCTGCCGATGCCGGTCGTGACGTGGTCGATGCCGGCTTGATGAAGTGACCGTGCGGCGATGCCGGTGTGCCCACTCCGTGTAATCTGTGGGGCGGCGATGTTGGTGATGATTTATCCTTCGTGATGTCAGACTCTTGTTCGGCTTGCCGAGATGATGATCCGAAGAAGTTGAGCTCGGCTCAACAAAGTGAAGACGTGTCTAGCGCAGGTCGGTAGCCTTGGAGCAATATTGCCGGACTGGTTTGACACCAGCATGATGATGAAGATGACCTTAGGGGAGGTTTAACAATTTACGGGCACGTGTATAAAAACAATGCACAATACCCTAGAAGAGAATTCCTCTAAAAAGGTTGTCCAATATCACGTTCCTAAAGAAACATGAATTCAGGTCGGATCCGTATTCGCACAAAAAACGGATCCGAAAATTGGTCCACTCATCGGAAGGTTCCCGGAGTTTGAACCGTTGGATCGAGCTGAAATTTGGAGGGGTGGTAGATATGGGAATTACGCAGTAGATGAATGGTTGGATCTTCCAAAGGACCTCCGAGCTGGCCTCTGGAGACCACAACCTAAACTCGTCCAAATTCACATCCAGATTTGATAGGGCTCCGGTATATCATAGGTTGTGGGAAATTCCTCCATCGGAACTTGATGAAATTTTGCATTGTTATTGTAGACTCAATTCCGCACAATTCCACCAAAGGGATCATCAAAGAGATGCTCTAAGAGGTGGTGGCAGCGGGTAGAAGTTCGCTGTTTTAGAAAAACAGCGCGGTCGCCCGAGGGCAATGTTGACGTTGAGCCCCCGAGCTCCATGGATGATTCCTCCATGATCTTGATAGAGATCGGAGTTGATGTTGATGAAGGCCCTCGTCCGAACATGATGATCGGAGAGGGAGCACGGTCCTCGGTCGAGCCAAGATGACCAGTCGAGCCGGCGACGAAGATGCCGGCATCGCAGTTGACCTTCAGACGAGCCATTGATCCTTTTGCCGATCACACAGCGGAACTCTGAATGAAAGCACCAATATCGGTGTCAAAACCGGCGGATCTCTGGTAGGGGGTTCCAAACTGTGCGTCTAAGGCAGATGGTAACAGGAGGCAGGGGACACGATGTTTTACCAAGGTTCGGGCCCTCTTGATGGAGGTAAAACCCTACGTCCTGCTTGATTTATTCTTGATGATATGGGTATTACAAGAGTTGATCTACCACGAGATCAGAGAGGCTAAACCCTAAAAGCTAGCCTATGGTATGATTGTATGTATATGTTCTCTATCGACTAGCCTGGCCTTGGTTTATATAATGCACCAAAGGCCTAGGATAACAAGAGTCCTAGCTGAATACGCCGGTGGGGAGGAGTCCTTGTCTTGATCACCATGTCTTGTGGAATCTTTCATGTATGCAGCAGCTGTCCGAACTGGCCCATGAGTATACGGCCAGGGGGGTCCTCGGCCCACTCTAACAGATCGGGAGATGACGTGTTGAGTACCCCTAGTCCAGGACACCGTCACTTCTCTCTATCTTTTTTTCTTTCTTTTAAGGAGAATAAGAGAGAGAGAGAGAGAGAAAGAAGAGCCCTGCTTGGCCTCCCGGCAGTCAGAAGCCACTACCTAAGAACTTCCTAGCCGGCCCAATTGACCCGAGGCCCAGTCGGCGCCCTGTCAACCCTAACCCTCCTCTCGATCTCTTCCTCTCATTCCCCACTCTGCCACCAGCCACTTGTCATGATCAGGATCGTCCCCGATCCCCATCTCACCCTCTCCCTCGCGAGCACCTCTCCTTCTCCTTCCCGTTCCCGAGCGCCTCACCACCTCGCGACCTGCCGCCCCGACGAACCTCGCCGCTGGCGACCACCGATGCCGGAGCTCCCGCCGCCGTGCCATGGATGGCCCCGACCTCCTCGAGCCTGCGCTCATCTCTTGGCGCCCGAGCACCTCGTCGCTGCCATCTGGCCTCCGCGCTCGCAAGACCTCATCGCTGCCCCGCGCCGGCGTGCACCATCGGAGCATCACCGGACCACATCCTTGCGCCACCACCGGCAGCTCATTGCTGGAGACTCACCAGCAGGTCACCAGCATCACGCCCCGCCATCTTCAGCCTCGTGCCGTCCAAGCCGCCGTCGCCGCTTGCCTCCTCTGCCGCCCTTGTTGTGATCCGCCATCGCTTGGATGCGGCATACCCCTACTTTGTCCCCGTCGTCACACCGCTGGCGAGCTTCGAGGACAGCATCGCTGCCTAAAGCTTCTCTGCCCGGAGACCTCCTTCGTCTGGCCTGTGTCACTGGAGCCCATCCCCAAATCCCTCATCGGGCTCTGTTTTCCCCTGCCTGTTTTGTCACCTGGTGGAGGAGACGACTAGCAGCCAAGCCGCATCGAGCAACGACCGTGCATTAACCACGCCCTTCCTTCGCCTACGCGGAGCCGCGAGCCAGGGCCATGACCTGCTTTGCCCGTTGCCTAATTCCACCTTCTGCGTGGGCCCCACGTCGCCTCTGCCAGCCATGTGATGTTGCTTGCATCTGCCAAGCTCCTCTGTCCCATTTCGCCGCATCTGCCTACTTCCACCTGCGATGCTTGTTGCTGTTTGAACCGAAGTCCGCCAAGTTTGACTATGTTTTGCTGCCCCGATCGAGACCGCCAAGTACCACCAAGTTACTGAGGGATGCGCCAAGTCCCCAGCGAGACCCGTTTTCGTCAAGTTAGACTACACGGCTATGACCTTGGAGTTGGACCACAGGCGCCAAGTACCCCACCAGCAAGACCACACGGATGCTCGAACGACTACAGACTGAAACATCAAGTACCTCGTTGATACGTGTACGACTACCGTCGCTTGGGTTCGACAAGACGCCGAGTACCACTATGTTTGCCTTGTACATTTACACGAAGACCGGACCGACAAGTATCTCGAGAACTTATGTACCTCTACCGTCGCCGTGGATCTGTCAAAACCAAGTGTACAACTACCGGCACCCCGAAGGCATTGGATTCATGAAGTACCTCTCAGAAAACGAACATGTACCACTACTTCCACTTCCGTCGCCGAGGACCGATAGTACCACTACTTCCCATGACGGCCCATGAACAATTACACCTCTTGACCCAAACCACCCCGAATGCACGCTTCGAAGGTATAACCCAGAGACGCCCGTGAACGAATGCTTGTGTGATGCATGAGATGCACCGCTTGTTTCACCGTGCCCGAGTTGTCATTGCACGGTCCTCCTCGTTTCCGGTAACCGGGATCACCTCACCATCTTTTGCATGTTCCGTAGATCCACACTTTCGTTTGCACCGACATCTCGATGAGTTGTCAGATCATCGGAATGTTGCCGTGGCACCATCTCCGTTGTCGTTGCCGTGTCATCCCTTTCGTTCCGCCATGGTGACAAAATGCTGCATAACATGCTGGTGTTAACTTTTTCATAAAAATTACATAAAACTTGTATATGTCATTCGCATCATGATAACAACATTTAAATGTTTAAAATTGTTGTTTGCATAAAATTGCTAAATGGCATGTGGGGATTTACCGGAATTGTTATTTGTTATTTCCGGCCTCATTTAAACTTGCCTAAATAGTTAGTTTATTTATGCCTCACCTCTTGCCATGTTAAACAACATTTAATATTGTTGAGTACCTAAAGGGAGTGAACTAAATAATCGAATGTGGTGTTTCTTCAACATGCATCTTGTTACATGTTGAGCTCCACTTAACTTGTAGTTTTGTTTGTGCACTTTGCCATGCCATGTTTCATCAAATCGGACATGCATCATACTTGGTTGTGCATCATGCCATGTTTATGTGATGGTTGTTTACTATGTTGCTTGCTTCTTTCTGGGTTGCTTCTATAGTTAGCTTCGGTTTCATTCCGGAGGTGTGAGGATTCGTTCGACTTGGGTCATCTACTTCTTGGACTCGTTCTTCTTCCTTGCGGGATCTCAGGCAAGACGACCATACCCTTGATATTGCTTCTATCTTTGCTTGCTAGTTGTTCGCTCTATCGCTATGTCGCGCTACCTATCACTTGTTTATCATGCCTCCTATATTGCCATGTCAAGCCTCTAACCCACTTTCCTAGCAAACCGTTGTTTGGCTATGTTATCGCTTTTGCTCAGCCCCTCTTATAACGTTGCTACTTGTAGGTGAAGTTGATGTTTGTTCCATGTTGGAACTTGGATATGTTGGGATATCACTATATCTCTTATTTAATTAATGCATCTATATACTTGGTAAAGGGTGGAAGGCTCGACTTTATGCCTGGTGTTTTGTTCCACTCTTGCCGCCCTAGTCTCCGTCATACCAATGTTATGTTCCTTGATTTTGCGTTCCTTACACAGTCAGGGTTATGGGACCCCCTCGACAGTTCGCTTTGAATAAAACTCCTCCAGCAAGGCCCAACCTTGGTTTTACCATTTGCCACCTAAGCCTTTTTCCCTTGGGTTCTGCAGACTCAAGGGTCATCTTTCTTTTAAACCCCCGGGCCAGTGCTCCTCCGAGTGTTGGTCCAACCTGGGCGATGTCCGGCGCCCCTGGGCAACCGGGGTCTATGCCAACTCGACGTCTGGCGCATCTGGTGTGCCTTGAGAACGAGATACGTGCGACTCCTATCGGGATTTGTTGGCACATTGGACGGCTTTGCTGGTCTTGTTTTACCATTGTTGAAATGTCTTGTAACCGGGATTCCGAAACTGATCGGGTCTTTCCGGGAGAAGGAATATCCTTCATTGGCCGTGAGAGCTTGTGATGGGCTAAGTTGGGACACCCCTGCAGGGTACAAACTTTAGAAAGCCGTGACCGCGGTTATGTGGCAGATGGGAATTTGTTAATATCTGGTTGTAGAGAACTTGACACTTGACTTAATTAAAATGAACCAACCGCGTGTGTAGCTGTGATGGTCTCTTTTCGGCGGAGTCCGAGAAGGGAACACGATGTTGTGTTATGCTTGAACGTAAGTAGTTTCAGGATCACTTCTTGATCACTTGTAGCTTCATGACCGTTGCGTAGCTTCTCATCTTACTCTTACTTGCGTATGTTAGCCACCATATTTTCTTAGCGCTTGCTGCAGCTCCACCTCATTACCTTATCCTACCCATAAGCTTAAATAGTCTTGATCTCGTGGGTGTGAGATTGCTGAGTCCTCGTGACTCACGGATACTTCCAAATAGTTGCAGGTGCCTATGATACCAGTGCATGTGATGCTACCAAACTCAAGTGGGAGTTCGACGTGGACCTTGGTCGTTACTATGTTTCGTTTCCTGATGATCAGTAGTGGTGCCCAGTTGGAATGATCGGGGATCTAGCATTTGGGGTTGTCTTTCTTTATTTTGGTTCTTGAAGGATTTATAACAGAGTAGCAATCACACACTTATTACATCGAGTGTCTCAAAAGAGAACTTAATACAATAAATATGGCTTAAGGCCATCTAATAACGATAAAAGCGGAAGGCTTCCAAGATAAGTGAGTCCATCAACTCCAACGGCATCACTGAGTATAGAACCACGACCTAAAGGCACCTAACTCGTCATCTGAAAATCCTGCAACATGAACGTTGCGGCCCGAAACGGGTCAGCACATGGAATATGCTGGCAATGTAACACATAGAGAGCAATGAAAGAATAAGGCTATACTACATGCATATTTGGCTGGTGGAAAGCTCTATGGTTACAATTTTGCGTAAAGCCAATTTTTCCCTACTGTAAAGGAATAAATTTTATTTAACTATCATGGTAGTTGTTAAACATTGAGAGTGTAGACACCCTCTCAATCCCAATTAAGCATCATCATTAAAACCCAACAAAATTAATTTAGAGTAACATGATGAGATTCACATGATAATCCAAGTACTAGATACTCAAGATGTCCATAACCGGGGACACGGCTAACCATGATTAGTTTATACACTCTACAGAGGATTGTGCACTTTTCCCCACAAGACTCGATCTCCTCCGTTGGAATTCGCCCTATAGTGAGTCGTATTACAATTCACTGGCCGTCGTTTTACAACGTCGTGACTGGGAAAACCCTGGCGTTACCCAACTTAATCGCCTTGCAGCACATCCCCCTACATCTGCTAGTCTACCACTGTAAGAGTTTGCACAACTTAGTCAACTATGCTCTGCACACGGAAGTTTCTAGTATGAAATATCTCATGATCCCTTTGAGCCTGGGTGGCGGTCCAAAAGAAAAATAGGCAATTGCTGGAATACCCAGGTGCCTCAATCCACCCAGATGTGTGTTTAAGTTGCCACCTTAGATAAACCATTAATTTAACAATCTCACATCTGTCATGGATACACTCACCCAATCCACGTCTACTAGCATAGCATAGCAACATAAGCAAACGTAGAAGTAACTCCCAAAGGTTTGATAATAAAACATGTAAAAGGTACTACCTCATCTACTTCCCAAACCCACAATTCAATCAGATCCTAATCATGTAATGGTGTGAGGATTGATCTAATGCAATAAAAACTGGGTAATATGAAGTATGATCAAAGTGTTACTTGCCTTGCTGATGATCCGTGAAACCTAGCGATTCGAAGTAGCAAGCGGTGCACTCCGGGTACTCTATCACAAACAAACAAGCATACAATAAGTACTCATCTAATGCACATGTAAAACTTGAATAAGAGATCTAACCAGATAGTTCAACTTAAGAACTCCGGTTGGCAAAAAGAATCAAATCAAACGAAGCAACGAAAGACAAACGGCGAAAGAAACAAGCTTCGTTTACTAATCTGAATCTAGGTCAAATTTTACTGAGGCAAAAACTTGTTTGAGTTGGTTAAACGGAAAGAGGGTTTCGAGACGAAACTCCAAGCGCTTGAATCACCTGGTTCCGATAAACGAGCGAAAAGTTGAACTAGAACGAAAATCGGATCAGAAATCATGATCAGAAATAATCGTGGATTAATCCAAGAAAAATAAAAACAACAAACAGAATAACAAACAAACGTTCATTTTCTGGAACTAAACGATGAACGAGTTCGTCAAAACAAATGGACGAGCGAACGCTCGCTAAATAAATAAACCGGAAAAAACCGATCTATTTAAAAAACAAAAACTAGGGTTTTCTAAAAAAAAACCAAATCAGTTTTTCTCAGAAAATCGGGCGGCGAGGCGGCTACCTCGGCTCGGTCTGGCGGGGCTTCCGGTGGGCAGCAGCGGCGGCGGGGCAGCGGCAGCAGCGGCAGCGTGCGGCGCGGCGCAGGCGACGGCAGCAGCGGCGGCGGCGTGCGGCGCGGCGCATGCGGCGTGCGGCGGCAGCAGCGGCGGGGCGGCGGGCTATGTGGGCGGCGGCGGGTGGCGACTCGGGGCTCCCAGGGAGGCCCCGGGGTGGCTATTTAAGAGAGGGGGCAGCCTTGCTTGGGGAGGGGGTCGGTGGCGCGTGCGTGCCTGGCTCGGTCTCCCCGAGTCCGGCGGCAGCTCAGCGAGGGAGGCGGTGGCCTGGCGGGCCGGCCTGGCTCAGCGGGGCCTTTGGCCCAGTCAGGCGCGGGGTTTTAAAAAAAACAATTTCACCAAAACTAAGAAAAATTCTAGAAAAAAAATAAAAATCTAAAATTGCCAGAACAAATTTTCACTTTCTAAATAAAATATTTAGAACAGGATGAACATTTTCTTGGCCCTAAATGCAATTTTTGAAAACATGCAATTTTTCCTAAATTCAAATAAAAGCACGAAAACTCCAGAATAAAACCTTATTTGATTTTTTTTATTAAATCCTCAATATTTCCTTATTTTGGGAAAGTCATTTTATTCCCTCTCTCATATTTTGATAATAGAAATAATTGAAGATAAAATAAATAAAATCAAATGATCCTATTTTCAAAATTTGAGAAAACTCAAATATGAAAATAACGAAATCCCCAACTCTCTCCGAGGGTCCTTGAGTTGTTTAGAATTTCTAGGATCAACCCAAAATGCAAATAAAAATGATATGCAGTGATGATCTATTGTATAACATTCCAAATTGAAAATTTGGGATGTTACAATTGTACTCTGGATGATGTATGTTTAACTTGTTATTTGTGTGAAGTGGCGATTATAAGCCAACTCTGTATCCATCTCTTATTCAGTACATGGGATTGTGTGAAGATTACCCCTCTTGCAACAAAACCACCATGCGGTTATGCCTCTAAGTCGTGCCTCGACACGTGGGAGATATAACCGCATCTTGGGTGTCACAGTGTGCCACAACAGTTTCAGTTTCATAGCCATGGGAAGGATCAGATTCAACTAAAGTAATTAACTCTGGGTCGATAGATAATTCATAATCCTTATTGTCAACAAAGATAGGTGAAGTAGCAAACTTAGGATCACATTTAATTCTAGCATTCAAAGATTTTTCTTTCAGTTTGCATAATAAATTCTTAAGATCATCTCTATCATTGCAAGCAAGAAATTCTCTAGTTCTCTCCTCATCCATAACATAACCTTCAGGTTTCTTAGGCAATTCATATCTAGGAGAGCTAGGCCTAATAGGTGTTTCAAGATTTTCAGTTTCAAGTACTTCATCAGTTTGAGCATTCTCAATATCTTTAGTTCTAGCAATTTGTTCATCAAGAAATTCACCTATTGGCACGTTATCATCAGGCAAGGTACTAGCATCATCATGAGTAGCATTCATAGAAGTACCATCATTAATAACTTGCAACATATCAGGATTAATAGCATGTGGTGGTGTTGCAAGTCTAGTCAAAACAGAAGGTGGATCAAGTGCAGAGTGTGATGGCAGTTCCTTACCTCCCCTCGTCCTAGAGGGAATGATCTTGCTTTTTGTATCCTTCAGATTCTTCATAGTGATAAATAGATAATATTCCCAAGTGACTCAACAAATATAGCTATGCTCCCCAGCAGCGACACCAGAAAAGGTCTTGGTAACCCACAAGTATAGGGGACCGCAATAGTTTTCGAGGGTAGAGTATTCAACCCAAGTTTATAGATTCAACACAAGGGGGGCCAAAGAATATTTGCAAGTATTAGAAGTTGAGTTTTCAATTCAACCACACCTGGAGATTAAATATCTTTAGTAAGGTGATCAGTAGCATAGTAATATGATAGTTTTGATAGTAGTAGTAACAACAAGAGTAATGGTAATAGTGATAGAAATGATTTTGTAGCAAGTGTAATAGTAACAACAGCAGTAGTAACTTAGCAAGAATAATATGTAGGAAATTCATAGGCATTGGATTGGTGGATTCGTTGGATTATATTCATCATATAACAGTCATAACCTAGTGTGATACAAAACTAGCTCCAGTTCATAAATATAATGTAGGCATGTATTTCGTAAATAGTCATATGGCTTATGGAAAGAACTTGTATGACATCTTTTGTCCTACCCTCCCATGGTAGCGGGGTCCATAAGGAAACTAAGGGATATTAAGGCCTCCTTTTAATAGAGAACTGGAACAAAGCATTAACATATAGTGAATACATGAACACCTCAAACTACGGTCATCACCGAAAAGTATCCCAATTACTGTCACACTGGGGTTTACGAATCATAACAGGTAATTGGTGAATATGACTCGCAAGATCGGATCTAGAACATCGATATAATGGTGAAAACATAAATGGTTCATATCTCAAATCATGGCACCCAGGCCCAAAGTGACAAGCATTAAGCATGGCAAAGTCATAACAACATCCAACTCATGACATAATGGATACTAGGGATCAAGCCCTAACAAAACTAACTTGATTACATGATGAATCTCATCCAACTCCTCACCGACCAGCGAGCCTATGAAGGAATTACTAACTCCAGGTGGGGAGCATCATGGAATTGGAGATGAAGGAGGGTTGGTGATGACAAAGATCGAAGATCCCCCTCTCCGGAGCCCCAACGGACTCTAGATCTGGCCTCCCGATGAAGAACATGGGATGGTGGCGGCTCCATATCGTGAAACGCGATGAAACTTCCTCCCTGATTTTTTTCTCCAAAAATAGCATTTTATAGAGTCGGAATCAGGGTCCGCGGGGCCACCATGTGGGCACAACCCACCTGGGTGCACCTGGAGGGGGCGGCATGCTCTAGTGGGTTGTGCTCACCCAAGGGCCCCCCCTCCGGTGGTTCTAGGCTCTAGTATTTTTTATATATATTATGAAACAATTCTCCAAAAAGTTTCGTTCCATTCTGAGAACTTTTATTTCTGCACAAAAACAACACCATGGTTGTTCTGCTAAAAATAGCGTCAGTCTGGTTTAGTTAAATTCAAACCATGCAAATTAGAGTCCAAAACAGGAGGAAAAGCGTTAGGAAAAGTAGATACGAAGGAGACGTATCAGGGCACATCTA